>NC_068998.1:52661-70328 GCF_001194135.2 Octopus bimaculoides | reverse complement strand
ATATATAAAGAATTAGAAATGTATTTTTGCAATGTTTGTATTATCTATTTTTGAAGTAATTCCGTTAGAAATGGTAGGAAGAATCTTGTTTAGCATAAAAAAATGTGAGCCACTAATAATCCAAATAATTCTGGGATGTATTATAAAATGGAATTTTTGTGATGTTGATATCGTTTTACCGTAGAGTAGCCCTGATCAAACAGACTTATGGTCAAAACCATTACAGTCTTGACTAATCCATATTTTTTTTTTTTATTCTAGACATTGTGTGTTCAGGACTACACAATCGAATTTGCTATTTTTTAAAAAGATGTTTGTCTGATTTGAGAAAGACTTGCCTACTATATCTAACAGGATAAGCGATTGCGCAGAGGCTACCTCGTTGGCGTCTACCAGAAATAATTACAGAAGGTATTAGTGCTTAATGTCTGAAGATAATCAGACAAAGACATATCAACAAATATGATAGCATATCTGCTCCGTTAATGTCGAGGTTGCATTTCAGATTATGTAGGAGTTTATATAAATATGCGAGTCAGCTACATTAGAACCGAGAGAACGTCGTAGAAAGGGTGGAGAACAATTAAACTAATCCCCTAAGATTATTGTGAAATATGACCTATAAACTTTGTAATGGAATTATACCTTCTCGGATAATGAAATGTTTACAGATATGTTTAACGGAAAATATAGAAAAAGTAATTGTGAAAGAAAATATATCACTGGTAAAAATTTGAAGTATTGAGTTCTGTAAAGAAATTTTTCAGGCGAGTCTCTAAATTTTTGTAATATGCAAAATTTTCGTAACTTTAGGACTATGGATGGGAAGGGATGAGTGAATAAGAAAAGGTAGGTGTTATATATTTATCTGTTCATAGATGAAACTTTGAAAACACAACGTAGATCAAATAGTACCTTTAGTAAAAATAGTACATGGAAATAAATTTGAGATGAAAAGATTGAGAAGAATGATGAATGAAATGCGGGAAAATGTTGTGATTATTGTGAAGTAATACGATACCATTAGCAGATAAGGAAATCATATAAGAGGCAAGCAATGGAGGCTATAAATACCTTTTAGTCACGATACAAATAAAAACATTGAACTATAAACATTGAGAATATAAATTACGACGATAGACCAGGCGAAAGAAAAAGCAACAGAAAAAAAAACATACAAAAAAGAAGCCAAGCATACCTCTTAGAATATCGACCAACAAAAGATGAATTACAGCAACGAAAATATGAACATTACTGAAAATGAGAAAGATCTAAGAGTAGAAAGATCTAAAGATAGAAATTTTGTATATAACAATAATCTAAACGTGGAAATACTTGAATAATTGAAATGAATAAATAGATTTTTCTATGGATTAGCGAAGTATCCCACCAAAGATGAAACTTATGGATAAAATAGCAACGAGCAATAAAAAAAAATCATTGTTGGAAGTAGATGGAAACATAACTACGATCAGGTTATCTCAACTAATTTATACAGCAGCAGTTGCAGCATTTTTGTCACAGAACAGCTAGTATCGTTTCAAAACGTCATGAAAAGCCAGGCAAATGATGTGGAAGACAAACGAAGAGAGAAATAAACAAAAGATTTCCCAATCCTTAATGAAATCATCAACAAGGAAAAGACATAAAGGAGGAGGAAGAGGACAGAGAGAGAGAGAGAGGCGGGGATTGACAAATGTTCTAGAATTATCCCATAAAAGTGAAGTACCCAAATTCAAAGAACAAGAGATTCTTGCTAAACCACAAATTATCCGTCAAAAATGTGAATTCATTTTCTCTCAATAAAACGAACACTTTGACTCCATTACCTCCTCCAAACCAACCAAGAATTAAGTAAAAATAAACAGGAACTAAATACAGCGCCATTAACTAAATAATTAACAAACTATTTCTTAATTAGGTGAAAAGTAATTCAATTTGGAAGAAAGAATAATAAATTATTCCGACCCGGCACTTGATTGGTTTTATTTTATTGACTCCAGAAAGACGGAATTTGAACTCGGAACATAAACAAATATAAGTAAATTCCTTCAGTAATTTTATCTGGAACTACAAATGCTGACTCCACAACATTTGCCGCAAGGTAAACTTGATGAGCGAGACATTTATAGAAGAGTAATATCATGTTAGATAAAGAATCAATCCGGAGCCAATCTTAAAAATACTTCTTTGCCACAATGGTAGGAATAAATGAACTAAGGCAAGGTACAATTCACATAAAAAGACGTTAGTAAGGAATATTATAATGTATTTATGTTAATACCTAAAACTAAGTCAAATATTTAAAAAAAGTAGTAAATGTATAGTAATATTATGTTTATAATATTCACAAGTTGAAGCTAAGTGAATTAGCAGGACGAGACAGAAAAAACAATAATGAGTGCCTTATGCAATATTTACTGCCAGACTAGAATAATATGGAGAATAAAGGGTAAATAATATTAATAGACAGAAAACTTGAATAAAAAATACATTTGATTCTGTATTTAGAGGGTCTAAGAGATATAAATAGAGGTTTAGGGAAGTGATAACTGTCGAGAAGATAGAGAAATAACAAACTGACAATTATATAAGAAAATCTTTTGCTAAGATGTTGCAAGAAGATACTCCAGCATGGGCAATACCTCGCAAACCAAAGCGGATTAGAATAAAAACTCAGCAAAGAAGAGTACAGGATCAAAAACTGAGACAAAAGATTTTTGATTGAGGTGTTAAAATACTAAAAACAAAGTAGATTATAGTAACTACAGACTGTGTAGTGGTGGTGGTTGTGGTGGGTGTAACGAAGGAATTACATTGATCACACACACACACACACACAGATCAGAGTCGTCAGTGTCATAACGTGGAAATGATGGCAGTAATTAAGAAATAATCTCAGGATTGAGGTGGTTGAAATCTTCAGCAGAAAATGTCTATGACAAAGACAAAATGAACAAATTTGAGTGATGCCAGTTTATAAAACACAAGTTAAGACAAATTGTTTCGATCTTATTGTCGAAGGCCATCAAGAAGAGAAATATTTCCTAATCGATGTTTCAGTTCCAATAAACAACGGCGTCTATAATGATGATGACAGAAATATTGGTTTCCAATTTTGGCACAAGGCCAGCAAGTTCAGGCTTGTTGGTAAGTCGGTTACATCGATCCCACTAATTAACTGGTACTTATTTTATCGACACGGAAAGTATGAAAGGCAAAGTCGACCTCGGCGGAATTTGAACTCGGAACGTAAAGACAGACGAAATGTAGCTAAGCACTTTGCCTTGTATGCTTACGATTCTGCCAGTCAGCCGTCTTCTGAACGCTAGAAATATTAATATATTTGTTGTTTGTGCCTTTAGACAGTTTTGATCAAAGATCCAGTTGTGACCACTCCATCTGGTATTCTGATATAGAGTATTTAGACCTCTCTATTAATTAGACAAAATGGAAAGATAATGAAATTGTTAAGTATTCTGGCAATCATTGTCATTATTAACAATCGATTTAAAGCTGTTGAGATGAATTATTTTAAGATCAATGCTACACAAATGTAAAAAAAAAAAGCCTTTTATGAGAAGAAATAAAAGAAACAATGAGAACTAACAATATCCCTTGAATTTTACTGGTACTGACATGATGGAATATATCAGGTCAAGTTTTACTTGTTATTGGTACTATGTAATCCTGTACAACCTGTCCCATTTCAAGTTTGTCGGTGACAAAATCGCCCTCCACCAAAAATGTACATACAGTGTAGCAGTTGAGGCAGATGTGAGAACCCGGCAGAATTAATAATAAAATCTGACAAAGGGCGTACGAAGCTCTCACGTTTGAGGAAAATTGTGTCACTTAGTTTTTTGCTGTGTACTTAAGGTTTACTTAAATTATAGATTTTGGATAAATGTTTTGCGGCCTACGAAGAAGCCTTTTAATGATTTTCATATCATTTTAGCTTTTTAACGTCTCGGTTTGATTTATTTCCGTTTACTCCTTCCTTCTATGTAAAATACTAAATAATTGCAAAATACAAAAGCCCTTGTCACTGACAAAACACTCTCTTTAAGATAGTGTGTTAGCACTAACACCATTGGTATGTTGGTTCAGGAGTAGAAATTATATAATTCTGGAGTAAATACCTTGAAGTATTTATTTTCACCCCTCTATATTCTGAGCTCAATTCTTATCAATATCGACTTTGCTTCACCATCTCTAGTATCGATTGAATAACTATTGGTCGTATCCCAGATAGCTTCAGTCAATTATACATCTATGCGACCAAATTTATTCACCCGCCGGCATCCCATATGATAAACCACAATATATGGTAGTTAGATACAGACGTAGAATATAAGTAACACTGGATCCGTGTTTCGCAGCTGTATTGAAGACTGTGTGGCAGTTCATTCAAGCAGCTTGGACTTGAGGTAAATAACACCAATAATTGCCTACACGCATTATGCAAGTAGATTCTTCTGTATTTGAAGTTTCTCATATACATATGTTATACACACACACACACACACACACACACACACACACACACACACACACACGTACTGAGGAAAGAGTATTCAATACCAATAGCTGAGTAACAATATTTATTGTCTCATTAATGATTGATAAATTAGGGTCAATAGCTCATGCTGATATCCTAGGATTCCTGTCTGTAGAACTGGTCAGTCGACATTCTTTCAGATCTCTCACTGGCTGAAGGAATGTTAGTTGACCAACTACACTGACAGCGAACTCGCGGCATTACAATGAGATCTTCACTATAATAGACATAATCTGTCTGTTGGCATTTCTTTCCCTCTCTCTCTCTCTCTCTCTCTCTCTCTCTCTCTCTCTCTCTCTCTCTCTGTTCGTCCGTCTCCTTCTCTTTATCTTTCTCTCTTTCCCCTCCCCTTTTGTTTTTCACTCACCCACCCACCCCTCTCTATCTCAGCACACACACACGCCCGCTTTCATATGCATATTTTTCTTATCAAATAGGATTCTTCAAAATCAAAAGAAGTCCAACTGTTTTGGTGGAAGTGGAAGAGTTTGATTGTCAAACTAATCCTGTTGTAAGTTTTCTAAGATTATGCAGGGATTAAATAATAGAAAAGGATTTAAAGTGTTATAGCTGTGTTTCTGTTGCTATTTGTCGTTTCTGCATTTGAAATATTTGTAAAAATTACACAACGCTATAACAATAGTTTTCCATTCAGAGATCGTAAAGTAAATTATTTGCATATGTGTGTATGTGTGTGTTTGTGTTTATAGGTGTGTGTACGCATGTGCATATGTATGTGTGTGCGTGTTTGTAGCTGTATGTATGTACGTATGTGCATGAGAGACAGAGGGAGAGTATATAATAAAGAAGTGTATAAACATTGGTGTATGCAAACAAGAAACAATGTACTTAGTTAAAAAAAAAAGGACAATGATATAAGATTTAATTGAAGCTAAATCTCCAGTCTTACACACACACCCCACCGGCAAAGGAATGGAGTTGGAACTCAGTTGTAACCGTGATGTCTTGGTTTCAGTTAAATAACGTGTGTGTGTGCGTGTGTGTGTGTGTGTGTGTGTGTGTGTGTGTGTGTGTGTGTGTGTGTGTGTGTGTGTGTGTGTGTGTGTGTGTGTGTGTGTATCAGATGAAGCTATTGATGTAGAATGGTGATAAACTCGTTACTCGTCAAATCCACCTTGCAGTTTTGATTTGAGGTTAAACCAACTGCCTGGGACGAGATTCTCCGACGGTCGTTGTCAATTAGCTGGACAGGATAGTGTTTCAATGTTCAAACGTCTGCTGCTGCTGATCTATTTTATGGATTCAATGTTGCCATCTGGGTTCGAGTTCACATTAAAGCTATTCTCAATATTCCTGACGTCATCAGAGTATCTCAACTCCTCCCCTTAATTGATGTATCTATCAGCAAAGAAGAGATGTTGTTGCGTCCCATAGGTTATGAGTTAAAACCCAGTGAGGTCTACTTGGCATAGAAACCGGTACCAGTAATATACTAAGATTGCTATGGTTATCCTCGATATAACTATCAACATTGCAATGATGAGAGCGTTAAGTTGTTAGAAATATTTGAGCACCGGACTAAGTCTTTTTCGAAGACTTCAGTTACATTGGCCCCTGGTGGATAAAGAGCTCCTCATGTAATGAGATTGACTCCTTTGCTTCTTTTTTTTCAATCTTTTAATAAAAGCTAAAACCATTTTCTTGCTGTGGCAAGTAGTACAAGTAATTTAAATAGCCGCGATATAATAGTGGAACATATTTTGATGACTTCAGGCAAATAAAATGAGATTTGAACTAAACCTAGACGTACAAATAATTTTTATTTTGTATCTCTTGAGTTTTAGTTCAAATTTTGGTTATTTTCAGAAAACTAAATATTCTAACTACATCATATATTACATTCATATAGAATATCTTTGTATCTGTATACATTCTTCAAATTGTAAAAGAAAACAGAAATTTTGAACATGACAATGAATTATTATATTTTCAAAAGATTCTAAATTGCATTGAAAGAAAGAAAAAATGCAAACCATTCATTTAATCAGAAGTGCTATTCCCTGATAGGTGTTTTTAAATAGCGTTTAAATTGTAGTTTATATTATTTCATATCCTACGGAGAAAATTGCTTCTTTACTGTAAGACTAGAGTTGGATCATTGTTTTTCTGTTTAAACCAAACTCCCACCAGATTTAGAATTACTTGGCTTAATAACATAACCCTCTGTGGAACCATCATGCACTCTTTATTCATCAAGAAACTGAAACAACTTGAAACTCCGAAGGTACGTAAAATGGAAAATAGGGCACCTTTTTTCTGTATTGCTTAACAAAGATATAAGCTTGGAAATGTATCCCATTGTTAAAACTGCTTCAAATTTTACATCATATTTAAAAAATCAGTTTTCCTACGAGAACTAAGTTATTTTTCTCCTTTCTACTTTCACAGATTCTAAATAGTGAAAGGGAAAATTCCACTGAGTTTGGAAAGGAACAAAGAATGCTTTCATATTCAGAGAGAGAAATATTCTCTTTAGTCTCCCAGGCCTAACTGCACTTAATGTAAGACTGAGGAAATTAGCAAACATTATTTCATGGACTCAATGAATCCGTAACCATGTCTACTAAAAGCACATGGCCTGGAATGTGATGGGAGTGGGATAGTCGATCACATCGCACCCCAGCACTTGACTGGTACTTAATTTATCGACCCCGAGAGGATGAAAGGCAAAGTCGATCTCGGTGGAATTTGAACTCAGAAAGTAGCGACGGGCGAAATACCGCTAAGCATTTCGCCCAGCATGCTAACGATTCTGCCAGCACGCCGCCTTAGTATATAATTCTTCCGACTATAGGCACACGACCTGAAATTTGTGAAGAGGGGGGGGGGCCTAGTCGATTATATCGATACCATTGCGTACTGGTGCTTATTTCATCTACAGATTAACAGTATACAGGAGGCGCCGTGAGGAATTCAAAGTCTACTTTGACATAAGCAAGGATCTCTACTTCTGTAAAGATATAAATGGCTTATTTACAGCTATTGGAATTCATCAGAACCCTGAAGAATAGCGACTCTTCATAGATAGCTCAACAAAAAGTCTCAAAGCTGCTTTATTACGTAATGGAAATCAGCATCCATTCTTGCCTATTGCATACTCCGTACAGAGAAAGGAAGAATATGACAATGTAAAAGAGCTTCTTGAGAAAGTAAACTATGATAAGTTTAAATGAGATGTTTGTGGCGACTTTAAAATGCTTGGCTTCTTACTTGGATTACCGGGTGAGTACACTAAGCATTTGTGTTTTCTTTGCCTATGGGACAGTAAGGCTGATCATGAACGTTACCAGAAGACTGAGTGGCCCCCACAAGATGACCTCCAGCTAGGAAAGCTAAATGTTATAAGACAACCTCTTTTAGAGCCTGCAAAAGTGTTGTTACTTCCTCTTCACATAAAGCTGGGTTTGGTCAAACAGTTTGTAAAGACTTTAGATTGTGGTGGAAAAGCATTTCAAGAGATTTGTCTACTCTTTCCAAAGCTGAGGCAAAAGTTAAGGGTCGTATATTTACTGGACATCAAGTAAGGAAAATCTGAGGTTAGCAAAACTTGAAAATGTGATGAGGGATCGAGAAAGAGGGGCATGGGTTAGGGTTAGGGTTAGGGTTAGGGTTTTCGAGATATTGTCAATGGATTCTTTGGTAAAAATGAAGACCCAAACTACAAGCAACTCGTAGCAAAACTTATTGAGAGGTATGTCATTAAAGGTACACTTTTTGCATTCAAATTTAGACTTTTTGCGTGAAAACTTAGGTCTCAAGTGAGTGAGGAACATGGTGAGAGATTCAATCAGGATATTGCTACAATGGAGAAAAGATACCAAGGAAGATGGAACACTGCAATGATGGGGGAACTTTATATGGTCATTGGTGCGTACAGATATAAGAGCTCACAGTAGGAGAGCACGATCTTTGGTGTATTTCTAGTAAAATCTTATTGTAGTCTCACCATAGTTTTGTTTACATTTCTCATCAGTTAAAAAAAAATATTAGGACAAAATATTTTTTGTTCCTATTAGTGTACAATGTGAATAGCTTGAATAAAATACTATTGCAGCAAAATTTTGTTCCCATTCTCTAGAAAACCGCGATTATCTCTTAAAATATCGATACTATGCAATTTTCAAGGGTAATTTTGAAATCAGGAGAAAAATTACCTTAGAAACACTAAAAACATTTAGAGAAGCAAAACTTGTGTTACCCAGTGTAATCCTTTCTACTTAAGGCACAAGGCTTGAAATCTGTGGGGAGGGGACTTGTCGATTACATCAACCCCAGTGCACAACTGGTACTTGTTTGATCGACACCAAAAGGATGAAAGGCAAAGTTGACCTCGGTGGAATTTTAACTCAGAATGTAGTGACAGGCGAAAAACCGCTAAGCATTTCGTCCGGCGCGCTAACGATTCTGCCAGCTCACCGCCTTTAATAATAATAATAATAATAATAATAATAATAATAATAATAATAATAATAATAATAATGATAATAATAATAATAATAATAATAATAATAATAATGATGATGATGATGATGATGATGATGGCAGATTACCAGTCAAATTTGTGGACAAAATGGTAAAACTGTATGGCATATTACCACTAATCCAGAAAGAATATGAGACTTCGTGACAATATAGCAAGGATTATCCCTTGGACACTTTGCAACAAGTATGGACTTGACAGAGCAAAAAAGTGATACGAACATAAACTCGAAGGCATCATCGAAAATGATAATGCAAAGATCCTGTAGGATTTTATGATTCAGTGCAATCATGAGATAGAGAATAGGAAACCAGACAAAGTGTTAATTGAGAAAGAAAGCAAACGATGCTGGATCATAGATATAGCATTCCCAGCTGACAACGAAGCATGCGATTGGCAGTTTAAGCTGTTGTGTCGCTGAAAAAAGGTGGTAGTTGTACCAATAATTGTTGGAGCTCTGGGAACAGTGAGTAAAAATCTTGAGAAATACATGGAACAAATAGGAGCTGCAATAAGGGAGGAGCACTTGCAGAAAACAGCACAGCTTGGAACCGCTCGAATACTCGAAAGTTAAGGGGTGTTACCTTAGTTCACTGGTAGTCAACAGCTGACACCGTAGTACATCTCTAGCGTTAGAAGCTGTGCAAAGGCAATAAAATAATAATAATAATAAGGGTTTCAAATTTTTCCGCAAAGGCAGCAATTTTGGCGGAGGGGATGAGTCGAATACATCGACTCCAGTGTTCAACTGGTTCTTATTTTATCGACCCCGAGAGAATGACAGGCAACTTCGACCTCGGCAGTATTTGAACTCAAGTAAAGAAGAACGAAATGCAGCTACGCATTCCATCTGGCGTGCTAACGATTCTGCCAGCTCGTCACCATAATAATAGTAATAATATTTTAAAAGGATTGAAGTACCTCTTCACAAAGGTAAACAGACAAGATGATGTGCGCGATGCAATGCAACAGATATTTTATTGGTTGAACGGTATTTCGACAGCAAGAAGATTTGGCCGCTATTTCTAGTAGATTGAATGCAAACACTGAGGTTCTTTTGTTGGTAAGAAGTTCTTAAAGTTCTCATCAGTAGGAAGAAAGTAACTGAGAATAAGGAGAGTTGCTACAATGATCGAACTTGAATCAGATATCGATGAAAGAAAACTGGAGATATTAGCCAGACTCTTTTTATTTGGTTTCAATTAATTAGGTTTAAATTAATTAAAACCTAATCAATTTCACTTTGTTCTTATTTCTCTCTGATTACATTGGTAAATTTGATGAAAATAAATATTTTTTTTTTTGTTTTGCTCTTCTGTGCAAGAATTCGTGAAAATACCAAAATTAATCAACAAAAATTAATAAATAAAGCAAAAAATAAATCGATCTTTATTTTAATCCATTTTCTAGTTTAATTAATTCTTGGGTATCTTTACTGAAGCCCACTTTGTCGCAAGTATTTGGGTTCGACGATATCCTGCCTTCTCTTGCAAGTCTTGGAAACCCTGGAAAAGATGATCAATGGACACTGACCACACTCTTGACTAAATGAGATAAGAAATAACCAGATGCATCAGAATTCATTTTGAAATCCTGACCCCACACACACACGTATACAGACATATATTCGTTCATTGCATACATATGAGTTTACTTATACATATTAACATATCTGTGTATATATTTATGCACACATACACACACGTATATGTGGGATGAATATATCTGGTTAGTCATTTGTTCTGAGGTCACCTATCGAAACTAAACCTTCCACACAATGGAACATACATTTGAGTCATCTATAAATCCACAAAAACTGTTTAATTCACATATTTTCTGAGGTATCGAAATATTTGTCACATCACTGCAACCAGGTCACCAGGTTGAACCATTTCAGTGACCAGGTTGCAGTAGAACAAGGGGCATTTCGATACTTTACCAAATAAATGAAACAATATTTAACAAATTTTCAGTGTTTTCTCATACATAAAATTACTGTTCCTGCTATATGTATGCATGTATGTATGTATGTATGTATGTAGAAGTAAATGTAGGGAAAGCAAGTTAGATCAATATATAAAATATATTGAATGCATGAAATACAAAAAAAAAATGTATATATCTATACATATAAAAAGGTCCTGCTTACACAGAATAGAAATCATATATAGAGAATTAAGGCGGTAAAGAACAGTTTCAACAACTGTTTCTGAGGGCTCAGTTGTCCATAATAATTGTAGGTGGATTCCATCAAGAGATGAGATGAGTCTCCATCTTCAGGGAAGAGATCTTATACTTCAAATCTAAGATCACTTCCCTGAAGATAGAGGCTTATCTCATCTCTTGATGGAATCCACCTATAAATATTATTATGGACAACTGAGCCCTCAGAAACAGTTGTTGAAACTGTTCTTTACCTCCTTAATTCTCTATATATCATTTCTATTCTGTGTAAGCAGGACCTTTTTATATGTATAGATATATACATTTTTTGTATTTCATGCAATACCCGCTCAAGCTTAAACCTCTTGAGCACTACTGAGTGTATTCTATACAGAGAACATTTGGATCTCTTCATTGAACTATATGTGTATACATGTGTATGTATACACATGTATAACGAGGTGCATTATCTCACCTGTCCATGACTCTAAGGTGTTTTTAATACCAGTGACACTGAGAGTCATATACTCTGTTAGACCATTGCAGTCACTGGAAAAGACACAAAGCATATACATTAATATATGTATTTAATAGCGTGTGTGTGTATTCATATTTGCTACTGTATACATGTGAACATATTATATGCAAATTCAACATATAGACAGATGGTTAGGTAGAGAGAGAGAGAGAGAGAGAGAGAGAGATTATCTTACCGAAGTTTAGTGTGTTTCATACCAGCCAGTGAAGATTATTCTGCAGAAATATCCCTATAGACAATATTATTCCAAGAGTTAGGTCTAATTAATCCGATTCTCAAGGAAAGTCACCCAACAGCAATCTTCATGTTTCGGGGATTATATTTTATTGATTAAGAATTAGTTGGAATGTTGAGAGAAATCACCACCAATTTTTATATTATTTCCACTTAATTTACAGAAATTGCTTCTGCTTGTCTGTTTTCATCAATTATTTACCTATTTATTTCATTACTAAACTTTTCCATACTTCCAGTCATGTTTGCAGAGAAACAATTTTGGTTTTCTTTAGCTTTTTTTTGACAATGTGCTTAATTCAGTTTGGTTTATTATGTTTCTTATTGAAATCTATATACATCTACTTCCTTTCTTGTTTCTTCTTTTATATTTTCACTTTTACCATTTCAACGCATTCTACCATGACATTGTGCTAAATATTTCTTGCTTTTATAACAAACAAAAAGTGCTGTGTAAAACTCTGATTTTGGATATTGAGCTGCTTTGTAGTGAACCATTAACTAATCTGCACTGAAGTACTTAATGACTGCAAAGAAAAAAGACTTAGCCATATGAATGTTTTGCTTTGCATGTGGTTAGGGTTAGGGTTAGGGTTAGCAGAATTGTTAAAAGGGGATAAAATAAATGCTCTGCATCATTTGTTCAGATCCCACAAAAGTTAACTTTAGTCTTCATTCTTTTGGGGTTGATTAGTTAAGTTCCAGTCCAAAGCAGTAGTTAAGTGAAATTGTTAGAGCATAAAACGAGATGCCTTGCAGTATCTGTTTCAGCTGTTTGCATTCAGAATTCAGATGCTGCTGAAGGATTCAAATCTCTTTGTTGGTCTTAAGGCTTGACTTGATTATGAAAGCCGCAATGGTGCTACAATCTGAGCGCTAATGATAACGATTTGTTATATTATCAATACATAGTAGCTATAATGGATTTGTAAGATATATTCTTCATATCACCAGTGTAGCTATTGCTCACTATAGACTTATTTATATCGAACAGTTTCCTATATTTATGCCTTATAGGAAGGTGTTTATATAGATTGAATTTCGATTTTAGTTATGTTGGACTTAACGTTTAGGGTGTAATGAATGTAAACCAAATGATATTTTGATGCCTTTTCTTTGCTCGTGGGTGTTTGAGGTGGGAGATAAACTCGATCTGGTTGCTGTTAAGGGCTGCATTGTCAAAGATTTCATTATTTAAGAACAAATGCATGTTAAGATTTTTTTTTTAATTTATGTGTATGGTAAGGAGTGAGAATCTATCCTTTAGAAATGACAGCCTCAAATCACACACTAATGCCTTGTAAAAGAAAAATAGGGAGGACACAATGGCTAATGTAGTCTAAGATAAATTGCTTGACTCAAAGATGGATGGTCACAGCCATAACATTTTTGATCATAGCTCTGACCTATGCTTGAACAACAATAGCAGACAGAGAAACAGACTGACCAGCATAAAATGGACAACACGCCCAGGCTACAGCACAATACTACATACAATTAACAACTGTGAAACAGATGTTTAACTAGGTGGGTGTATGTCATGTCCAGAGCTATGCATCTGAGTATTGAACCTAGTTATTTGGCTAACTACGGGCCAAAAGTATGCACGGTCAGATTTTATCAGGGGATACACAACAACAGCAACAACAGCGAAACTTGGACAGTCGAGTATCCAGAAACAGGGTGACGTGTGAAGATATTTTCAAATTGTTTTTCGTTTGGAAGCAGACATTCAAATCTTAAGAAATAAGATGATGCAAATAGGAAAAGATCTACAGATTAGAGAAGATATGTGGGCAAGACGTTTATATTGACAAATGATGCTTATCTTCTATGTTGTTTGCGTAAATATAGATTACGTTGGATTTAATCTCTCCTCAAGCAATGAATGTCTTCTTCATCAAATATTTTAGTTCATCTGTCCAGCTATTTGTTTATCTATCCATTTATCTATTTATTGGGCCATATCTCTTATGTGTGCATGTCTGTGTAGACACACACACACACACACACGCATATATATATATATATATATATATATATATATATATATATATATATATTTAAGCCATAATTATAGCAATAGAGAATATGGAGACTTGTTCATCCTCAAAATATATTTCCTTTTCTTTTACAATGTCATACAGCCTATTTTTATGGTTATGACGACCTACACATGCTTCCACTGCACAAAGTATGGGCAGTTACATATGCAATCAAGCATAATTTTCAGTGCAGCTTCATTCAGGGTCTTTCAACCAGCTTGACTTGAGCCAGTTCACTTCAAGCCAAGAAATAAGTCTAAAATTCTTAAGTGGTTTGGAAAAACATATTAGGTGTAATATATATTACCGCAAAAGAAAACGATCATGTATGTCAAAGCTGAATGGTGTGAAAAAGATGTGGTAGTGAAGACAATCTGTAAAGTGCTAACAAAAAAAAAACAAAAAACAAGTTATATGAAAGGAACTGGGCTATTTTAAAAGGTTAATAATATTTGCTGAAACTAAAAAGGACTATCCATGTGGAATCATTTGACAGCACAAAAGATACCTAGAAGTGTGTTTGTGGATGTTCAGGAAGTTGGTCTTGTGGCTCAATGTAGCTTTGTCTACATCATCTACATCATATTTGTATATTATATATTTCTCATGATCTTTGTAGACATCTTTATAGCCAATCGCTAGGACTTTCTGTTTTGTCTTTTTTTAATGTCTTTTTAATGTTTGTAGCATTCAAACCTTTAAACAGAATCAACCAGGTCATGTTACTTTTGTTAATTGGTATTCTCCATACATACATACATACATACATACGCATACATTCATATATGTGTGTGTGTGTGTGTCTTTTAGTTTTTGTTTACTTATACACATCAACAAATGAATAACTCTGTGTGGTTGTTCAATTTACTAGAAATAACAGCCAAATCTCTCTCATACTATACTCTTGTTAGTATTAAAGAAAGGGGAAAAATGGAATTAATATTTTTGATTTTGTTTGGTTCTATGAATTTAGTTTTTTTCAAAAATGCTTTTGTCCATTACTTGATACAAAAAACGAAAAAAAAGAAATTGGAAAAATCCTGTCCAAAGCAGAGAAATTGTAACTTAACAAAAAATATTGAGAGAGAAAGAAAAGGTTGTATTCGAAAGGCAAAAGATGCTTTTTAGCTGAGGTATAATTTTATGATTAAAACAAATTCAAAATTTAAATCTCGGAGAATAAGACTTACCATTTTATCTGGTGTATGGTAGAAAACCTGAAAAAAATGTGTGTGTGTGTGTGTGGTTGACCAGGGTCAATTTCAGTTCAATCATAGAAAGGCATTCAAATAATCAATCACTCCAGAAAGACAGTTTCATGCTGTCATCTCTCTCTCTCTCTCTCTCTCTCTCTCTCTCTCTCTCTCTCTCTCTCTCTCTCTCTCTCTCTCACTTTTCTCCCTTGCTTGACACATGCATCAAATTTAAATATTTTGATTTTCTCATTAAGATTGTTGCTGCATCGGTGGCCCAGTAGGCATGGGTGTTGAGACATAGTAATACATAGGTTGTGGTTTCAAATATCTCCCAGAAATTATAAGAGATTTAGTGAAAAATTTTTATTTAAGCAACAAAATTTCTTTCAACAATTTTCTTGTCTTAAGTGTGACACATTCATCAGGTACATCCAAAAAACAAATTGGTGTATTGCTATGCAAGTAACATTCACCCCTCCTCCCCTTCTATCACCTTCAGTTAATCACTCACTTTTCTTTCCTGCTCTTCTTTCTTTATCCTTTTCTTCTCTATGTCCCAACTTCCTTTTCAGTTTCCTTCTCTTCTCTATTAATTATTCGTACATTTTTACTTATTTACTTTAGTTTTTAATCTTTAAATTTAATTTCAATTTTTGGTTTACTTCTATCCTTTCTAAGTACTTGCCATTTCTTATTCTTGACATAGTTTGTTAGTCTGCTCACGTTTTCTCCAGCATTTACAGCAGACCTCTCCTACACAAAGATTTTCAGTTCAACTATTGTTTATATATATATTACTCTTCTCCAGTCAACTCTCACTTGCATCCCAATTTACACTTGTTTTTTAAAATCAGTTGTTAATGTGTATTAATTGAATTGGTATCTATAAACTTTTATAGATACCCATTGTTTATAAAATATCTTCACTTGTCTGGATTATCACAACAGTCTGATGAAAAATCACATGAAACTCTGAGTAACAGTATGTGAAGTTTATTTAGCTTTAATAAAATAGTGTGTGTATGTTAATATATTTATCTTCTTTTTATCCTTTTTTTGAAGTGTTCTTGAAGTGTTTTATCCATTTTTGAAATGTTCTTAAAAACAATTTAATAAACCCATTACAATGTAATGGGTTTCTTAATTTTCTATCTTTTTTATTTCATTTTTGCTTTCTTAAGAGTGAGGATTAGCTCAGTGTGATGTCAAGGGTTGTGAAAAAATAAAACAAAAATCAAAAAAAAGATTTCTAGCAGGGTACCACCATTTGTAGAGAACAAATATTGTAAATATAAAATTAAATATGAAGACATGTGCCTCAAAGTGTATGAAGGGCTTCTGATTGTTGGACAATAATCCATAAATACTGTGGATTCCTGTCATAATCTGCAGATTTTTCATCCTTGCTTTGTACTACATAACGAGTTGATGTGTTCATGCTTTGATATTTTGACCAATTTGCTCGGGCCATTGGTAGTGTCACATACCCAAGACATTTGTCACCGAAAAACCGTTTTTCCCAAACCTGCAAGAGAAAAAAATACTATTAAAAACTCTTTGTGATGATTAGCACAAAGAATCAGACAAAAACAAAATTATTCTTAAGTCACTAAGAACTGGAAAATAACTAAACTTGGCACATTGGAAGAAAGGACATTAATACTGAATACTCAATAAAGATGGGAATAGTTTGTATTAACAGGAAATAAATATTTTAAATATATTAGATATGCAACAATAGCTAGAAAAAGTGCATTTTGCTAATAAACTCAATCAACTGATCAAATGTGTCACTAGTCATATTTTCTCTTGTTTAATTGATCTCATAATTAACAGAAGTAATCATAAAAAGGACATAATAGTTCAAGACAGCATAGAAAACCTGGGTTCACCAGCTCAATCCTATGCACACCAAATTCTTCAGGCTTTCTCTATCAATGTGTACCTGCACCAACAGGTAGAACAGGGGTCAATTCAAGAGAAAGACCATCTTGTTCGACTCTGCAAACTGTTAACCTTATCACCAATACTTCCAGATTCACACAGGGGGTAACAACAATCATGAGGAGTCACTTTCCTATTAGAATTGTTTAAAGAATAAAATTACATAATTAGGGTTATTATTTAAGAAGATTTAGTTGGTATTAACAACAATAATCATGACAATGATGACAGTTTCTAATTTATGCAGATCACCAGTAATTTTGAAGGTACATCAACTTCAGTATTTGACTGGTACTGTTTCTTTTTTTATTGCCTTTAAAATGCTGAAAGGCAATGTTGACCCCAGTAGGAACTGAAAACGACAACAGCAATAACAATATATACATACATATGTATGTATGCATGCACAAATATATATATGACCATATACATAAATATATATAAATATATATATATAAATATATATATATATATATATATATATA
>NC_068998.1:30141-51996 GCF_001194135.2 Octopus bimaculoides | reverse complement strand
TATATATATATTGTTATATTTTGGGATGGTCCTTTTGTTCTTTTTAATTTGCCAAATAGACACATGTGCTATATGTTTGTTCTTCACTCATTTATTACTGTTCTTATTTTATCTTATGTCCATTGTCTGGAAATCTTTCATCACACATCTGTAACCTCTTCAGTGACCCTTTCCATCCACGTACATTTACTTCTTTGTCTGTATGTGTGTGCATATGCATGTCTATGTCTTACATGTGTGTGCTTATGTGTGTGTAAATGGGCCATGTCAGTCTCAGGAGGAGGCCTAGTTTTACTGTGTCAACACCATGAAACTCCACATCATTCTCATTGATCACCTGACATGTGACAAGGATTACTTAGATGAACATGACCTCAGTTGATTCTGCTCCACAAGATTGGTAAGAGGTAAACTCCCTACTATAACCTCAATGGCCAAAAATACCCCTAGATAGACAGATGGAGTTATACAGTTATACAGACTCCCAAAAATGACAATTTTAGGTTAAAAAGATGGTCGCACATGTGATGGGTGTGAGTTTTAGTCACACACACTTAAGGGTCACATATACAAGTTTAATAACAAGATATGTACCCTAGAGGAAGGTGTAGCCATCAGTCAGTATTGCTGATAATGTGGCTAACCTATATATGGTACAGTGGGATAGGAGACTCAGAGAGATCATCAGAGAACTCCATAAGCCTAACCATGTGCTCCTGCTATGTGGATGCTATGAACAGAGTGGACAAAGCACCTCCACAAGATAATGTCAAGATCTAGAATCTAACACTATGGAAAGCATCCAGCAAATAGCTAACTCCATTCACCAGAGTATTAAGGTAATAATAGACTACCCTAACCAGCCCCTGAACTATAGGCTACTGGTTTTAAATAGGACTCTGCATGGAGAACAACTGTATAGTGTGTAGGGTGAACCTACAGGTTAACTGTAAGATTAGGAATGTAGTCTATAGCTTACAGTGTACTGGGGGATGGTGCAGAAACAAAACAGTAACTTACATTGAAGAGACAGCATGCAGCATAGGAGAGTGAATAGGGGAACACTAGCAGGAACTCAAAGAGAAAAAAGGTCATCAGTACCCTACCAACACGCTCAAGGAGGACATAGAGTCTTGGTTAATAACATAGAAGTTACAGTATTAACACATAGAACTGACATGATGTTTAGATTACAGAGGCCAGGCACATAATAATAGACAGACCGAGCCTCAACAGAAAACACAATAACACCCACCACCACCCCACCATGCAACAGGACAACTAAAGACAGAAGAGGAAAAAAAAGACAAATACAAACATTGTAATACACACACAAAAGACAAATATTCACATTCCAAAGATAAATATAAGAAATAGAGATTAATAAACAAAAAAAAAACACTATATAAAGATACAAACAACACAATAAGCAAGAACAATATCAAAAGTAAGGGTCAAGACCAGCAGAAGAGAAAACGTAGGTGAGGGTAGGGGTCAAAGTACCACAAAAAAAAAAACAATATAAAGAACACAGAATATCAGTGTAGTGGGAAAGCCCATATACACACACATGCATAACATAGACATGCATATGCACATGTACAAACACACTCACACACACATGCATGCATGCAAATGCATGTGCAGATATGGATACACATCACAGAAGGACATAATGGACTAAACAGAGTAAGAGGATGCATGTGGATAGAAAGGGTCACTGAAGAGGTTGCAGATGTGTGATGAAAGATTTCTGGACTGTGGACATAAGATAAAATAAGAACAGTAACAAACAAGTGAAGAACAAATATATAATGCATGTGTTTATTTGACCAAAAAAAAGAAATGACCATCTCGAAATATAACAATATCTGTTTCAACACATGGTTTCACATCATGAATCTTGCAACACAAATTCATAGATGTATATATACACATGCACACACATATGACATCATAATCATTTATTTATATGAATGAACAGTGAAATGAGGAAAGTTTCTAACAATGCAGAGATGAAAGTTGAAAAACCTTTATATTTTGGGTGCAAAGGCCCATCTTCAGAAGTGGGTGTCTACATAGATCCTGCTAGTTGGATTGCAGGATGGGCAATGACTCTGTTTTAGTTCAGTGCTTGTGCTAGAAGCAGCAGCTTCTCGAATGATGATGTTGTTGATACCACAAAGATCGGGGGTGGGAGAGATTGTACACTTCCGAAAGATGGGCCTTTGTGCCCAAAATATAAAGGTTTTTCACTTTTCATCTCTACATTGTTAGAAACTTTCTTTATTTCCCTTTTCGTTCATTATTTTACTTCTGTACTACAATGCTTCAATCGAACTACAACACTCTTCTTCCATATATACATACATACATACATACATGTATGTGTGTTTGCGTGAACATGCATACAGGTATATAAAGGACAAAATATCATTAACATGTGTATGTATAGATGTATGTGTATATACGTATGTATATATGTATGTGTGCGTGTATTTTACCTCAACTTTAACATCTTCTTCAGGCTTCTGTCTAAAGAATGTTGCTCGAGTATTCCAATTGAATTCTTCAATTCCCTTAAAGCTGGGAATTTTCTGCTTCTTTTTCTCACACCGTATTATACAATATACTTTATCTGCAACATAAATATTTCCAAGAAATGTCAGAACATGGTGGTGGGGTTGAGGGAAGAGTATATGGTAAACTGAGGAATATAGAAAACCAACCAATAAATAAATATTACACACACAAACTCACACACAGACTTAAATACACACACACACACACACACACACACACAAATACTCATATACATACAGACACACACACTCACATACAAACACATATACACACATGTACATGCTATATATGACTATAAAAGGCTAGGTCACGTGTCGAGTCTTTTTGTTGGGTTTTTTTCCTTTTTTTTTTTATTCTGGAAGGAGAAAGCAGTAGCTGTGATAAGAGAGGTGAAAGAGAGAGCAAGAAATTATTACAAAGCAAGTTATATTAGATATATCAGTATATACATAGGAATAAGCAGTTTGTGAAACAGGCAATCATGCATGCAGACAGTTCAATACAAGGTAGAAATAAGGAGTTAGAGTGGAAGAGACAGCAGAAGCAAGTTATGAAGTGGGAAGGAAAGAGTGTTGAACACTTTAGACTAAAAGGAGGAACTGTGACCAAAGTCACAAGAAATAAACCTGAATGAAATAGCAACAGGAAGTTTGTCTTTTAAGATGCTCAATAATTCAGATTTTTATACAAATATATTAACCTCTGATATATTCCTGTTGCTCTTCTCTAATAGACTCCTTCAATCACTGTATTTTATGATAGATTCTAATTCCTTACATATCATGAGTTGCTTATGTGTTGTGCTAAGTGTGCTTGTGTTATATGTGTGTTATGTGTAGGTGGACATCAGTTGAGATATGTGTATGTGTGAGTATGTATTATATTATGATATAACTAACATATTGCTCACATCAATCACAACATTTCTTTGGTAAATTTTATGACTAATATTGCACACTTATTCATACCATATTCCATAACTATATCTTTGCTGAAGAGTCTTACACTTAGAATTAAAGAATCTATCTATTTTTTATTCTTTGCTTAATACTAAACTAGTAGGTGGGGTTAACACAAATATTAAAGGGGATAATGAGTCTCCCTGGAAAATTCCTCCCAATCTTAACTTGCCCTAATGTTGTGTCACCTGAGTAGAGATCTACTTTCCATTTCTTTATGCTAAAGCTAATTAACTCTCTTATCTTGTCTACAATACTAAATAAACTCAAACCTTCATTTATCCACTTATCATAGCCTATCTTATACTCTATCCATGCTATTGTTAGTGCTATTATTTTCCCTTGTAGGCTCTTCCTTGGCTTGAATTATATCCTTTATGCATCTTACTTCATCCTGGTTTGTGTTGTTTACCTATTTTACTTTTTGGTCTTTCTTTTTTAGTTCCCTTGCAAAATCTTCTAACTCTAATTCTGCCATCCACTTATTTCCCCTAATAGCATCAAACTGGTCCACTAGTCTCTGCTGAGCAAAGTTCAGAGAATTGCTACCTCTGTTGGTAACAAAGGGCAGTGAAAGGTAGACTGTATGATGCATTTATGCAACAGCCATATAACATGGCAGTGAAACATGGGCTGTGGCTGCCAAGGACATGCATAGGCTTGAAAGAAATGAAGCTTCACTAGATATGCAATGTCAATGTGCATGTACGACAGAGTGTAAGAGTCTTGAGAGAAGCATCTTGGGCATAATAGGCATCAGATGTGGTGTGCAAGAGAAGCAACTGTGCTGGTATGGTCTTGTGTTGCATATGGATGAAGACAGCTGCGTGAAGAAGTGTCACACCCTAACAGTGGAGAGAACCTGTGGAAGAGATAGACCCAGGAAGACCTGGGATGAGGTGGTGAAGCACGACCTTCAAACATTGGGCTTCAGAGGCAATGACAAGTGAGTGAGAACTTCGGAGATAAGTGCTTGAGAAGACCCGATTAGCCAAGTAATATCATAACCGTGGCCAATGCCAGCACTGCATAACTGATGTGTTTAAAAGTACTCTTCAATCATCGGGCAATATGTTGTGCTTGAGAAGACCTGTTGAGTCAAGTGAAATCGTTGTCGTGGTCGATGTCAGTGCCACCTGTGCCAGTGGCACGTAAAAAGCACCATTTGAGCATGGTCAATGCCAGTGCTACCTGGCTGGCTCCTGTGCCAGTGGCATGAAAAAAGCACCATTCGAGCCTTGTTGATGCCAGTGCTGCCAGACTGGCTCCCATGCTGGTGGCATGTAAAAGCACCATATGAGTGTGGTTGTTGCCAGTGCTGTCTAACTGGCACCTGTGCCAGTAGCACACAAAAATCACCCACTACACTCTTCGAGCGGTTGGCATTAGGAAGGGCATCCAGCTACAGAAACCTTGTCAGAAAAGATTGGAGCCTGGCACAGCTTCCTGGCTTGCCAGTCCTCAGTCATACTGCCCAACCCATGCCAGCATGGAAAGCAGACGTTAAAAGATGATGATGATGTGCTAACATACATTTTCTGTAACTTCCTACTCTGGGTTAACTTTCCAAGTAGCACTGCATTACTACCTTGTTCTCTTCACTTGTCCATTATCATTATTATTATTATTGAGGGAGAGAGCATGCAACCCAGACTAGCATGGAAAATGGACATTAAACGACAATGATGATGATATATAAATAATAATTTTGAATTTGGGTTCACACTTTGTAGTATGCCCTTTAAAGCCAGTTCGCTGTCTTCAGCTTTCTCATGTCACAACAATAGGGATTTGAATGACGTTGGGTTTCTTTCAGGAATCCCTTCATGCCCACAGAGTTTATAAAATATGAGGGAAAGAAAATGGGATTCACATGACTCATTATTATTCACAAGAATCCTTCTGACCAATGATGCATAGGTGCCTCCTCACAAGTGAGATGCTGGACAAACAGTTGTGCTGCATCATTGGTGCAGATGTGTCTCATCAGGTGACTTCTCAAAAAGTACCTCATTTTTTAATCCCTGTTTCCCTTCTTTCAGTTTGCTACTTGTATACACAGGGAATTTGGATTAAAATGAAGAACATAAGTATAAAGGTTGCCTAAGACCAGTTTGAATTTCCAGTTGTGTTTTGTCCTATCCATGGTTTTATTTAACATGTTTCATTATCTGGGTAAAGCATATTATTTGATTCACTTACTTATTTTTATATCTATTTAATTTTTTGATTCTTTATAAAAGTTACTTTAATTCTTATATGAGACATGTTCTTCATTATAACCCAAGTTTCTTGTGTTTACAGGTAGCGAACGACAACAACTGAAATGTATTTGAATTGAAATAAGCAAAGCAGAGATTAAAACACAAGGTACTTTTTGACATTGTCATCTGATAAGACATATCTGCACTGTTTGTATTAGTATCTCACCTGTGAGGCACTGATACCTGATGGGTCAAAATGATAATAATGAATAATAAACAGTACCGTGAATTCTATTTTCTTTCTGTTCTATTTTATAGAGTTCAATACAGCATATTATGTTTAAACTCATATAGAGTGCACATAAATAAAGCAGCAAAATTCTTACTATCAACTGGTCAGGTTATATTTGGTTAATGTTACAGAATGAAAAAACAAAAAAAAAAAGGAAAACGTGTAATAATTTTGTCATGTTATGTAAGAGAATTTCAAGGCAACACAAAGTGTAGGATTATATTTGAGAGAGATAGGGATAGATAACTTACGTTGACTGGTGTCAGAAAAAAGCTGTTCTCCACGAAAAATATTGACTGCTGTAGCTGCTAAATAGGGTGCTCTGAAGAAGCGCTTAGCTTTAGGACCCTCTTTTATAAGTTCTCTGGGATAGAGGAAAAATAATGACAAATTTTTATACTTTAATCAGAAAAATCTAAACGAAGCACAAGACTAATGTTTGAAGGAAAATTTTACTACCACCCAACTATTTAACAGGTACTTAATTTATCAACTAGAATGGATATAAAGTTAAGGTTGATTCTGGCAAGATTTCAAAGGATCATTCTAAGATTCTATAAATTCTGCCATTTACCATTCTCACAACAATAACAACAGGAATGTTGATAGCATAAATAAACTTTACCTCAAGTTTATGTTTGAAGTAGCATAAATACGTAATATGAATTCACCACGTATTTTCGATTCAAAAGTCGATGGGATGACACAGTAAACCCCTTTTTTAAAAGCAACTCTTGCAAATACTCCTCGAGCATTAGAAAAGGGGCCAGAATGGATTCTATCGTAGAGTTTGTTGTGAATTCTATATTTCTGATTGATGCCAGCCTAGAATTTCATCAAAAAAAAAATAAAAAATAGATTCATAAAACCAAAAAACAAAAATAGCAAACTCTAACCCTGACTTGGTTTTTATCTGGTAAAATTTTAAGAAATTAAAAAGAATTTGTTTTTTTAAATGTGGTAGGAAATGTAAAGATTAAAGGGAGATAACTGTGGAATTGTTTCTCATTGATTCTTCCCCCATCATTGGGGGTATATGATAGTTCTTTCAAACAAAGGAACTTCTATCAGTTCTACAGTCTTTATTTGCTTAAACTTTACATACACATAGTACCTATTTACTGTTGAGCTACAATTAAATGGAGACAGTTGATAATCATTAACTTTAATGATTAATTTTTCTTAGGAAAGATAAGGTCTAAAATACAAAATTTATCAAAAATAAAAAAGGAAAACGTAGTGGTGTGGTGGGGGATATGCCAAATATGGTCAGCAACTGTAGACATGCTTCAGTGTTATCAAACCTCTCCATGGAAGCACTTGCCATCACTTAGCAAGGCTGTAAATGGCAGAGAGAACAAAGATTCTGAGTCTGAATGTGTGTCCAGTTATAAACTCATTAGTGAACAAGTTGAAGAGACTGACATTGAATTACATATTATAAAATGATATCGAAAATATTATGCAACTATATAGAAGAAAGGAATTAGTAGCATAATGGACACGTTACATTGACATGTGTCTAATAAACAACATTTATACTTTTTTGTTGCCCCTTAATTATGACTAACAACGAATAATTAAATAACACAAGTGCAAAGCAATCCAAACATTTGGAGAGAGGGAAACAGTTACTTATCACTTCCCTAGTTTGTTACTGGTATTTTATTGACTCTGAAACTATGAAAGGAAGTCAACCCTCAGTAGTATTTCAATACAGAATAGAAAATTATTTAACTGAATACAAGCCATATTTTGTCCAGTACCAATTCTACAAATTCACTCAATAACATAATTCAAAATCAAAAAACTCATCAAGTTTTTTGCTCACTTAGTGGTGGTGGCCATTTGGTTCAGGTACATGTCTTTCAAATATCGAGTTTTTATTTCACTGCAAACACTTTTAGTTTATCACCCATTAACAAATTGTTGTTACTGTGGTGGAAGCAGTGGCTGCTGCTGCTGTTGTAGTGGTGGTGGTGGTGGTGCCGGCAGCGGCGCTGTTGGCAACAGCAGCAATGGTGGTGGTGGTGACAGTGTTACTAGTGTATTTATGTTGTTAGATATGTTTGAAAAATTTCAGAATGTTACAAAACCCCATGGTCCCTCATTCTCCTGAAGCTTAATCCAGACCAGTATTTTTATAACTTTTCATTCATCTAAGTTTAATATTACCAGGCAAATATTGTCATGATGATTCAACTGATTATAGAATATTTGGTCCATCCACTGCAGTCAGTCAAAGAATTAGAGAAAAGTCATCAGGATTTTCCAACAATTAGTGTTTTGATTTGATGTTTACTGTTAATTCCAATCCTTTCAAATATATGTTTCTGACATTAAAGAGTAAGGAAATAAGTGGAAACAACTCGTGCAAGAAGCAGTTCCAAGATAAAGATATTGTCAAATCATCAAAGCAAGCTTCATCAGTCAAATATACAGGTTAGCATCGATGGAGAGGTTAAATACAACAATAGGGAAATTACAAAAATAGGAAGTTGTGACATTCAAACTTTTGCACATGTTGTTCGAAATGGAAGTGACACTGTCTTGTTTTTCATACCTAGTAAGAAAATGAGTTTCAAACTGAGAAATTTTGAGATTTTAGCTTTAAATCAAGAGGCAATCCGTACCAAATAGATATACAAGCACAATCACGCAGACATACATGGGATCTGTACAAATACACAAGCATGAGTGCATGCACACACATGCTCACACGCACACACACACACACATACACACATTGGTATATTAGGCCAGTAATATGTTTTACTAGTGATATTACTATAGTAAAGAAAATATTTTAATAAAATAAATCCTTCTCTATCAGATCATCAATTATTATTACTTAATTAGGAAAGACAGCGGAGGTAATATCAATGAAATTAATATATAGTTTGAAGTTCAGTTTGAAAGGGAAGATAGGAAAAGTGTTTGAAGTAGGGTGCTTAGGTAAGACAGAGTGGGGGGGGGGGGCAGATGAAAGAAGGTTACCTGAAACAAAGGATTCTTCATCTAGTAAATAGTTGTCAAGTTTAGATGAGACCAGAACTATATTAGGCTCTATTCAGTAAATAGTTTAGAGGTAGCCATAATTATACGAAAGAATGAATAATAACATTCTTTAAATTATAAGTTTTGCTTACCCGAAAAACTGTGAAGCCAATCACATCATTTTCTTTACCTTTCTTCTTACTTGACCGTTTTTCCGATTGTTCCAAAGACAGTAGTAATTCTTGGGTATTATGTATACGGAATAGATACTGCGTAAATACACAATATTATGTTATTTGGAATTTGTTTTCATATGATGCAATTTAACATGGTAACTATGGTAACTATGAGATATCTGATCTTTAAAGAGGAGAGCAAAGCGTTGCAATGGTGTAATATTCATACGTTTTTTAAAGGAATCACCACCTGAATCCATTTCTAAACAGCAATATTCTATACAACTAAACTCTAACTCTACTTTCTTTAGTAGTAAGACAATGAGAGAGAAAACATTACCTGGTTAGAATTTTGGTCTTTTGCTGGTAACATGCCAGTGGTAAAGAGAATTGAATGTCTAGGGTAACATAAAATACCTGCATTACAATATGAACTCACACCCTCATGAATCTACTATATCATACTCTATCTACTCAGCTTTTATATCTCGGTGGAGTGCTGGTTATCGATCTTTGACTGGTCTTTGAGGATAAGGGCTAACCCAGGTCTCGAGTAAAACAGGGCTACAATCAAATCTGAAAATGTTGGGCTTCACAATCATGATAACCAGAACATAAAAGTGTAACATTGGATCTGACAACTTATCTTCTTCATAGCAACGTTGAAAACAGATAATAAAAACGAATCAGCAAAGATAACAATGAAACTAGTGATGAACAAATCAGCAAGAAATTAGGAGTTCAACAAAGCACAGTTCTCACTCTTCTACTTATAATTTTCCCTGCCATAACAGAGACGACTGGCTGTCCACAGGAACTTCTGTATAAATGACCTTGCTATTGTAACTGAATCCATAGAAAATTTAGAGAAGAAATTCCAGACATGGAAGAAATAATCTAAAATCAAGAAACTTCAGAGTCCTACCCATCATTCAGATGCAATTCATCACTTTCTTTGACTTTCATTTCTTCTTTTTCCATAATCTTGTCTCCTTCCTAGTGTCCTCGCTTCTCCCATGATGCTACTCATGTTGTTTTTGCATTCTTTCTCATTACCAATAGCAATATGTAACTACCACTATCTCTCTTCCACCACCCTCTCCTTTGTCACCTTCTCACTCTAATTAGTGCTTCTCTCTCTCTCTCTCTCTTTCATCACTCGCTGTTATGTTGCCTTGAACAAATGGTGAAAACATTGTATATTCTCTATGGGAACTAGATATCTTTTCCAGTGCTGTTATGATAGAATAAACCCTGTCCACTCGATTAAATGGCTGATGTTAGAAAAAGCATCCAGGCATAAAAACATGTTGAAAATGAAACACAAGAGTGAGTTGTAGTCCCTGAGCAGTAACCTCAAGTAAGGAGTGATTTGAACAGCGACACACCATCCAAGCCATACCAGCATGGAAAAGCATACATAAGAGTATTGATGACGATGTTGATGATGACAAC
Organism: Octopus bimaculoides; assembly: GCF_001194135.2. NCBI lineage: Eukaryota > Metazoa > Mollusca > Cephalopoda > Octopoda > Octopodidae > Octopus > Octopus bimaculoides. The sequence goes on along the minus strand of NC_068998.1, from coordinate 41,330 downwards.
AACAATATCAATGACAATGATGATGTTAACAATGATTTTAATGATAATTTTAATAAGCAATCTCTGGCTGTTACATTTTAACATCTTCAAACAAAGAGATGAACATATCTTCATAAATAGTTAAAAATAGCAATGAAACTGTTTCTATTTTCATGATAGCTAATTAAAAAATGCCTTTTCTGGATCTAATAATTTTATGACAACATTAAATGCTTATAGATACAATACCAAAGACTTATTCATAACCCATGATGTATTAATAATGTAAAAAGTAAATTCATCCAGTTGTGACTCCGGCATTAAAAGAGATGAGTGAATTTGTTTCAGTTTATCTAAAGGGGAAAGCTGACTGCCATAAAATTGAAGATAAACTCCCAACAAACCAATTCTGTAATCTAATTTCAATTCTTAATTTTTTGTCTTTGTTTTTAAGTTGTTTCTGATGATGTTGTCTTAATTGTTTAGTTTTTGTCTAGGTCAGAAGATATTTGGCAAACACAGCAGATCAAAGAAACCATTCGCTCAGTTTTTCCAGCAGCTTTCCTCTGTTGCTGGGATGCATTATCTTGTTTTGGAGCATAAACAAATCATTCTTATGTTAAAATAAGAGTTTTTTTGTTTTTTTTGTAGTAATCTATAGTTACTATACCAAACATGTGAAACAGTTATGTAGAAGCTACTCTCTTGTTAATACTGTATACACTGCAATAACAAAATACTACTGGTGGTGTTTGTTCTAAATAGTTCCAATGTCAGAAGTAATTACATATTATTGTTGCCATCAAAACTTGATGTTTGTCTAAGTAAACTTAATTTCCATAAAATATCTAGTGAAAATCACTTTGAAGTAAATCAGTTTAATAATTCAGCTTTTATTCTAAATTAGAGGCATAAATATTGGATCATCCCTCAAATATTGCAGTTTTTTAATACTTCTTTTATTCTTCAAAATTAAGATGAAGTTCTCTTTTAATCTAAAATATACTCTCCTTCATTTTCTTCAATGCTCTTCCATCTATCTGGTAGACTTGCAAGGCCTCTCTTCCATCACTTGTCTGTGGTGAAAAATATTCCTCCAGTACTGTTCTGATCTCATCTACAGAATTCATATTTTGTCCATCCAAATGATTTTGAAAATTGCAGAATAAATGATAATCAGATGGAGCAATGTCTGGGGAATATGGTGGATGGGGCATCATTTCTCATTCAAGCTACTCCAGCCTTTGGAATGACATCCTTGCATTATCCTGATGGAAGAACACCTTTCATCTTGAAACCAAAAATGGTCATTTTTTTTTTCTAGTGCTGACTTAAGCTGCTCACAGTGGATCTACTTTGTTATCATTTGGTTTGGGTTTAAAAGTTCAAAGTGGACTAAACCTTTCATATCCCAACAAACAGATAACAATACCTTACATGGGTGAAGACCTTCTTTAGCCTGGAGTGTTGGTGTTTCTCCTATCCCTACCCACTGTTATTGGCACTTGACATTTTTATAGAGAACCTATTTCATGTCACCAGTCATTATTCGGTCTAGAAAAGGTTCATTCTTGAGACGTGACAGCAAAGAAGAGCACACATTCACTCTCTGCATGTGATCAGACTCGGAAAGTTTGAGATGAACCCACTGACCTAATTTGCTGACTTTTCTGATGGTATGCAGGTGTCAATGAATGGTTGAATGACCAAATCCAAACTTCTCTGCTAGTTCTTCAACAGTTATGATGGGATTTTGTTCTACCAGGGTTTGCAGGATGTCCTTATTGAGCCCTACAGATCTTCCAGGCTGTAGTTTCTGGCTCAGAATTTCTGGAACCACCACTGATGCTGGATGACGCTTATTGTCTGATCCCCATATACAGCATTGATATTCCTCACACTTTCCATTGCCTTGTTGCCTTTATTGAACTCATAAAGCAAAATATGCCAAATATACTCCTTTGTCACTTCCATTATAGCTTTGAAAAAATCAAAGTGAACTCTTCAAAACTTGCACTAAGAATAAGCACAGGGTAAAATTACTACCTGTTTTTACAGCAAGTTGATGCAGGTAGTTTATCCCATCCCCCTACAACTTTTAGTTCATGCAATTGAAAAAAAAACTGCATTATTTATGGGATGGTCCAATATTAATTACAATGGAATCAAGTAAGTTGTGAAAAAGCAGTGAAAATCAGAGAATTTTCCTGAAAGGAAGCTGAGAGTGAAAGAGATGCATTACATAGTATGCTTTATATAAACCAACCTGAGGATTGTCTAAGAAATTTTCATTATTTCCACATCCTCCCCATCTGTTAGGTGGTTTCCATTCTCCTTTATACTTAAATTCTTTCCATGACATTTTGAAGGTCAACCTCTTGGTGTTCACAATATGACAAATATCAATGTCAGTATAGAATTGACAAAAATCATCAAACGCCATCCTACAAATTAGAAATTAACCAGCATTAAGTGACAATTTCGAAAAGTTAGGATTTTCAGCCAAAGAAATTAATCCACTAACTCACACATTATAAACATAATCTTCAAATTATAGATACAGTCTGTAAGTGGAAGAGTAAACACCTGTAAGATATTTCTAAAATTCAACATGGAACACTTATTATTTTTGTAATCAAAATTTCAGTGATGGAGCTTTATTTCTTTCTTTGAAACCAGCCACTTCTATTTAGGAATTCATCTTTTATTTCCTTAACCTCTAAAACACATCATATCTGTCAAATGTATAACAAAGTGGTAAATAAACGATACCTTTTTAAATGGGAGGATATCAAAAGGATTTTTGAAACTGCTTGCTTGTGTTCAGTATACTAATATAATGTTTCAAATGTACTGACTTATACCATGGAATTTTCATGGGTCCTGCTAGTATAAACAAGTCCTGATGATAAAAATCAATTAAATCAGGGTTTTTATTACTTCTAAACTTTTTGATAATTCTAGAGTTTACTAATCAATTCAATTAAAAGGTGTAAATATATGATGATAGTGCTAACAGTAATAATAGTAGTTATATCATGTGGTGGTGGTGTTAGTTGTAACTATGGTGATACCTTGCTTATTGCACTCAATACCCACCAGAATTCTCCATCATTGTGATCCAAAGTTAATCCAAGTTCTTTCTTTGTACTTTCACTGACATTTTGCCATTCAGGTGACCTAAAAATAAGAAGTAATAAATTATAACATATTTGGGAAAAAAATGCTATTTTCGTTATTACCAACAGCATTGTAGTCTTTGCCGTCACTGTTGGTGGTGACGGGCAGAGTCATCAACATTGTTATTATTGTGTTTTGCTGTTATGGATATCTCTTGTGACAGCTCTAAGGAAAGTGGGGTCATTAATAAATTTTATTGCATGAATTTTGGTTGTTTTTAAAAAAGGGACTTCAAATCATTTAAATGTATATCCCAGTACAGAAGACACAAAAGATTTATCTTTTAGATGTTATATTTTATGAATTTTTTTTTTTTTTTCTATCTACAACCTGTCCAATTTGGTGCTGAGGTTTTAACAAGAGAGGAAGTGACACTGGATATTCACACACACACAGAAGAAAATAATGAAATTGGCTCCCGTAGGATTTTCGAGTGAGATCGTTGCCAGTGCCCCTGGACTGGCTTGTGCGGGTGGCACATAAAAGACACCATTTCGAGCGTGGCCGTTTTCGTGCGGGTGACACGTAAAAGCACCCACTACACTCTCTGAGTGGTTGGCGTTAGGAAGGGCATCCAGCTGTAGAAACTCTGCCAAATTAGATTGGAGCCTGGTGTTGCCATCCGGTTTCACCAGTCCTCAGTCAAATCGTCCAACCCATGCTAGCATGGAAAGCAGACGTTAAACGATGATAATGATGATGATGATGTGCAGAAGCAGAGAGGATGCCAATCAAAGTGGTAGTGCAAGATAAAAATCTTACTTTCTATAGATGTGGTACTAAAGGACACCTGATAGCCTTCTACCTAGAAGAAAAGAAGGGGGGGGGGAGGGAGGCAGCAAATAACAGCAGGCTCCGAAGATGGGGAACATGGTTGCTGCTACAGTCATTGTTCTCACAGAATGGTTACAGTACCAAGAATGGAGAGCCAGATTAGTAGCAGAGACAAATCCCATTGTCTCAGTCTCAATGACACCAGTGCCAGAGGCAGGCAAAATATAAAGTTGTCTGTAAGCTCGAGAGAGAGCAGTTCCTTCCTGCAGTCTTGCAGGAGACAGAACACGAAGAAAAGCAGGAAACCATCAGAACAATAAACAAAGGAAGAAGTGACAAAAGCCAAAAGAGAGAGTGAGATCAGACAGAACACAAGAGACGAAAAAAATCTGTCAAGAAAGAAAAGAAAAAAACCCATCACCTGAGAAAATCGGAACATTACAGTTGTCTGAATTAGTAAGAAGGATCTGATGGAATGGTTGAATGAAGGAGAACGAAGATAGAAGAGTTAAAACCAGTCTAAAGACACTCCCACTCACCCTAAAATCCTTACACAATGAATGAACCACTTCCCATGGGATATGGAGGTCTTCGAATATGCACATGGGAAAATTCGAAGGATCAAAGCATAATGTGGACAGAGTGTGGAGGTGCCCCAACCCTGTCTGTGTAGTGATTCCTAACCTCTTGATGGCTGGTTTGCCTTTATTTGTGCACAAAATTTTAATATTCTTCTATATATTGTATGACCTATCAATGATAATCAACATCTCATCCAGTTATAGAAGAATGTAATCACTCTTTTGTTAAGTAGAAACAAAGATTGCCTCCCCAACACTTGAAAATAGCAACAAAAAAAAAAAAAGACAAGATAATAAGATTTCATTTCCTTAAGAAAATTCAGAGACCTTTTCTATCTGTTTAAATAAATACAGAAAGAAAGAATACTTCCATTACTTCTAATATTTCTTTTTATTCTGATTAATTAACTAAAAGAAGTCATTATTATTAATAATGTCCACTTCTAAGAACTATTATTCGTGTGCGTGCATGTGTGTAAACCATTGTTTAAGGAACTTACCCATCGCTCCATGCACCTTTCCATTCAACTCCACCCCAAGGATTTCGACATCGAACCATGTAGACTTTTTCACGTTTGAAATAAGCTAAAAGAGATGTCCCAATCATCAGTTTTTTAACAGCAGTGATGCTATAGGCATGCCCCTTAACAAGACCTTCTTCATTTTCAGCCTCCCTTTCTCTTTGTGTCACTGCCTGAAAATGATATGAGAATTCATAGTTATAGGCATGGCTATACACAGAGAAATAAGTCATTAATAGTTATACATACTCATGCATACATAAACATATATCTATATATATATAAGCAATACATTAACAAAACAATCTCAGGTGCATAATATTTTCCCATGGATACTATGGACTACATTGTAATCATCCCAGGAATATGGACTGTGATCTTAAGACATATGATTTGTCGAAACACACATAGCAATGCACTAAATGTCCATAGATTCTATCCAAGGATTATTGTTATTACCATTATTATATTTATCTTACATTATATCGATACAGCTCGATGCAACTCCCAAAACTGGTTCACCAGTCAGCATCATTAGACTGTGGCCGGCATAATGGAATAGGAGCTTTATTTGCATATTCAAAACGTTTCCCATAAACGATTTTAAGATATTTATATAGATTAACAACAGAAGTAGTCTTAATACCAAAAGGTAATACTTATCCCCACTTAAATATGGATGTTGTGTTAGGACACAAGACACTGTGATAGTTGTTACCATGTCAGAAACTCTAATATTCACTTTCAGTGCATATAAGCACCGTTGTTTTACATTGCAACAGAAGACAAAAGATGGATCTGCTTAGAAATAATTCTCTCCCTGCGAGCAGCAACTCTCTTTCATCTGTCTTTACTACAGTGTATACAGCTTCCTGTGAGGTCATGTATGTAGTTTTTGGGATCCATTTAAGATATGATCAACAAATATGTACTCTACCCAGTGAGAGAAAAATTTCACTTACTGTACACTGTATTAAAATAGGAGTTATTAATACTTTCTCGTCATTAAGACATGTGGTCAAGCGCATTATAAAACCTGTCCTAACCAGGTGCTTTAATGACAAGAAATTATTAGCAGCTCATTAATAGTGTACATTAAATCACACACACACACACTTATAACAAACATTGAAGCTTCAAGTGAGTTGGTATTTTTAGATATGAAGAAATATAACAGCTATTCTCCTGCATTTGAGATTTTTCATTTCTGAAAATACCAACTTGATGTAATAATCTTTCAGTCGAGTCAGATGCTAAGATCATTGGGATAAAAAGTAGAAGTACTTTATAAAATGTGGCAAAAAAATCTGTGATGCAACAGGTTTGAATTAAATAAAAAGAGAAATTCATTTATAATATAAAAAAGTTTTGTAAAGGGAGGAAGAATAAGTAATGCTGTTGAAGGGAAGTAACTTTGTAAAGCCGTTGGTATTTGAATGGGTTTACGTCAAAAAAAAAAAACGGCAAAAACAAAAATTGTTTTCAATTTGATATTTAAATGGAAGACATCGATGGAATAGGCGAGAACGGAGTAAGGTCACTGAATAAAAGAGATATACAATGAAGGGAATATGGTATTAGGAAAGATTTAGCAAGATATACAGGTATTGTTTGGAAAAGTTAGTTTTGTAAGTTCATGATAAGATTAGAATTCTATTTCCATATCATCATCATCATCATCATCTGGAAAATTTTTTTACCTTTCACTTGTTTCAGTTATTTTATTGAGGTCATGCTGGGGCACTGACTTGAAGGGTTCTTCATTCGAAGTTATCGACCCCCAGGAACTTTTTTTAAAGCCTGGTACTTATTTCATCGGCGTCTATTGCTGAACCACCAAGTTACAGGGACACAAACATGCTAACACCATTTGTCAAGCGGTTAGTGTGTGTGTGTGTGGGGGGGGAATATACAAAAGCACACACACACATATGTGTCATTATTGCAATTCAACATCTGTCATAAACTGATAAACTATAAAGATATTGAGAGTTGTATCAATACTGAAATGCTGTTTCTTACCATTATTGATGCACTCATCAAAGCCTTGTTCTCGTAGGCATAGAGCAAAGATTTAAATAGTTCTGCTTTCTTCTCTTGACTTCTGTATTCACTTAATCTCACACTTTCTCCCACACCTCCAGTCATATCAACCATAGCATCACGGGATTTCCCTCCTGTTAGTGCTTCATAAGATCCAAACAACCTATCGAAATATTGACAGGGCAAATAATTGTTTGTTACTTTGAGACAGACGAAAAAGATATAGAAGAGAGAGAGAAAATAGAATTTAATGATATTTATGCCTTTCCCAAAGTGTGTGTGTGTGTGTGTGTGTATTTAGGATGAACTGATGGATGACTGAATGGACAGATGGTGGAAGACACACACACACACACATAGGCAGATAGAGAGGTAGGTATAAAGGAAGGATTATTTAATTTAGAAGCATGAAGGTTAAGAGAATGTTTTAAAATTAATTAAATTGAATCAAATTTAAATTTATAATAACAAAATGTTAAGATTAATTTCAAAAGCATGTTTGCCTTCAGATTATATTAATAATAGGTTGAAGATAATAAAAAAAAAAATAGCTGAAGCTCTTTAAGAAATGAACATAGTCCAAGAATTCTTCATAAAATAAACAACTGGTCTTACTTTGCATATGCTTTCTCAAGTAAAGCACTCCAAAATTCATTCTTTGAAGTTGAATGAGCGAAAATAAGTTTTCCATTAATTGTTGGTAAAAGATCATCAACAACAACATCAACCCAGTCACCCATCTGCCAGAATTTGAAGTGGAAAATTCCTGCATATTTATTCTTAGGACTCCATTCCTGTTCTTCATAATCTGGAACAACCTGAATACCAAAGACATTACACATGTATAAAACTAAGGCAACTTACTAATGAGGCCCAAAACTCAATGTCAGAATACCTAAAGGCTTTGGTTTGCCACAGTGTGTTTAACAAATGTCAGTCCAGTAAATTTCATTGCAATCTAAGTTATAACAACATCTCCACAACAGACTCACTCTAAATAGTAATCTTGCAGTAAACCTTATGATACTGCCACCTGGTTTGAAAGAATTGTTTTATCAGAAGTGTAAAGTCTGCACATATGACATTTTTCAAAACCTCAAAGTCTGGGAATATAATGAGAGGAAGTAACTCTCAAATTGGAGACTAACCGAAATGCTTGCAATGGAATGGACTGTGCTAAAGGCATTCAAAGGCCATTTAATGTAGTTAAACTGAGCAATGAATTAAACTTGTTATTTAAGAATTTAAAAAAAAAACAAATTGTTGAAAATTATCTATTTTAAGAAATACAGAATCACTTGAGCAAAATATTTTAGTTGGACAGCATGGAAAGGTGTATGTAAAATGAACAGATTTTGTTTGGGTGCAGTAGAGAAAAACTTTTGGAGGAAATTTAACCCTTTCTAAAACTGGATGAAAATTATCAAAATTCCAAAATTTTAAAAGCTGAAAAGGTTTTATTTGATGAGATTCAGAATTTCTCAAATGAACTCTTTACGGCTCGGCGTTCTATGCTGTCTGGTCTTTGTTATAATGCAGTGGTGATAACGGTGTTTGAACTACTGACTCTTCTAACAGAAGTTGATATGCCAATCCACTCATTAAACTGCAGCTCTGAAGAAATTACTTAGTAATTTCTCAGACACGACAATGTTGGTGTCTATAGAGGTGTGATGGTCATGTTTTGCTCAAGAGAATCAACATCAAGTAAATAGCTATCAGAGGAATGAAACCGTTTTCAGTTTGAAAAAAGCTTCTGACTGTTCTACTACAGAACTAATGTTTAAGGAGAAAATATGTATAACTGAACAAATAGAAATACTGTTGGTACTTGGTACTACTTATTTGTTGGTGAGATAACATGTGGAGCTTTACTTCAGTCATCATCATTATCGATAATTGAAATCAGATTATAAAATTTTAAAACTGAAAGCAGTAATTTCAATGAGTAATGAGTAAAATGTAGTTTTGAGCATACACATTGATTTTACCTATCATTCATCCAGAACTGATATTATCATCATCTAACCTTACTTATAAATTTTTTGTCTATTTTTATAAGAAAAATTAGTCTTAAACAATCTCTCGTTATCTTCAACATTACAATAAGTGGGTTACATTTCATCTTACCTTTTTCCATAGATCAGGGTGCTCAGCTACAGAAGCACAAGCTGCAACAAACCAACAGTTTCCTAAACTGCCTTGTGCAAAATCTTCAGCACTTGCTGAGTCTAAAAAGAATTTGGGGTCCTCTGCAATATCCTGCAAGTAGGTTAAATGGAGATGGGTATCTTTTCAGAGAACGTTCAAGGAAGAAGAAGTCTAGAAATCTTTCCAACTCAAGTCAGCTAAATGGATATAAAAACCAAGGAATGATAGTAGGGATTGTGAGATGGGGGTGAGGGGGAAGATGTTGAGTATGACAACGGGGATGGTAGTGGATGATTGATGATGATCATAGATAATGAATGATGATCAATGAAGATGAGACTGATGATGATAACAACAACAATGATGACAATAACGGTGATGATGATTATAATGATGATCCTTTAACAAGTCATATGGAAACAATGATCCTCATCATCGAAATCATGACATTTGTGCTTATCTCTGCACACATCTAGTTTCTTGTTGAGTATCCATGGCTTTTTGAATCTTCCTGAAACTGGGACACAGAGGTAATAAAGTGGAGTTAGAGGAGGCTGACATTCATGCTCAACTTATCTAGCTTATGGGTTAGCAAGAAATAGTTTGATGGAAGGTAATAGAACTTAGGTTCAACAAGTAGAAAGAATCAACTTTGTTTGGTTATCAGAACACAATCAGTAACAGGAATCTAATGACTTCTCCCAAACACTAGCATAGCTAGAGTGTGTGCCACCTGGGGCAGCCCTTCTGTTTGCCCACAAAAAGTACTTACTGCCTACAGCAGACCCAAAAGTGGTGCCCCTTTAAAAGGGCCATGCAAGTGAACTGCCCTTATTGCCCCCACCCCACCCCAGCTATGCTAGTGCTCCCAAACCAAGAGAATATTTCAGCTCAGTATTATAAAGTATCCTACTGTTTATAACAATGAATTATACCTCAACATGATATGTCTATTTACAGTTAAGTAGATAGAGTCACTGACAGTTTAATGGCTATAAAGATAGCATACACAATAGATGAGCAGCAGCTGTAAACCTAGTTAATCATGACAGAACATTCATGTGTCTGCACTTGAATAAATATAGAGCCTTTTGGAAATTACATATGTTTGCCACAAGGACAACACAGGAAAGGCGACAGAAGAGGAAATGGAAAATAATCAATACTATGATGGCAGGACCATATGTGATAGTGGAAAACAAATAGCCAGTTGATATGAAATGTTCAAATATGTTGTTATGATATTGGAGGAAGGTCATGTCATCTTGATAAAAAAGATTGTAGTCCAAGAGTTACTGGATACAAGACTGAATGAAACCATGGTATAGTAGTTATAAGCAACAGGAGAGTAAACACTGGCTGAAACCTGTTCTGCACTCCTTAAGAGTTGAATTCTACCTACAAGTTCAAATACTGCAATGCAGCATGGAAGATTATGTCACATTTCTCTTGATAATACCACCCAACCCTACTCTCTCTGTCTATCATCATCGTTTAACATCTGCCTTACATGCTGGCATGGGTTGGATGGGTCTACCTCTTCCACACATTCCCTCCACAGTTAGAGATCAGCACTTCTTTATGCTGCTGTCTTCATCTATATGCATCACATGACCATACCAGGGCAGTCTTCTCTTTTACACACAGCATCTGATGCCCTCTGATGCCCAATAAACAAGTTGTTTGAGCAAACTGCATAAAAGGAAAAGAAAGCACAATATCAGATGGATTATTGCTGGGTCTGTACTAGTAGCACGTAAAAAGCACTGAGTCTACTCTGTGGAGTAGTTGGTGTTAGGAAGGGCATGTAGCCATAAAAACCCTGCCAAAACAGACATAGTAACCTGGGGTAGCCTTCTACCTGGCTGGCTCCTGTCAAACCATCCAACCCATGCCAGCATGGAAGACGAATGTTAAATGATGATGATGATGATGATATATATATATATATATATATATA
>NC_068998.1:23468-30084 GCF_001194135.2 Octopus bimaculoides | reverse complement strand
ATAGAGAGAGAGAGAGAGAGAGAGAGAGAGAGAGAGAGAGATAAAAGAGAGTGAGAGTGAAGGGGAGATAGAAAAAATAGATGAATATAGGAAACATTTTATTTGATATAAATACTATTTTGTAAAGAATATTTTTGGGCAATTTTAACATTTAACATTTTGACAATCATGCTTTTAGAAATACCAGCTTGAATTACTGACTAAATTCTATTTTGGTAAACTCTATTTCCTCATTTATTCTTCTTTACTAATTAACACTAAATTAATGTCCTGCCTCCTTCTCACTCACAACTCCATTAATTTCCATCCCACTCTCTCTCTCTCTCTCTCTTCAAACTTTTTCTCTCTTTTAATTAATTTGTCTTTTCTTCAATATTTTTATTGTGCTTTTAGAGTTACTGATAAAAGATCTTTATATAAAAAGCTTCATGTGAGCACTGTGTAACAAATCTAAACTCAATCCCCACGCTGCACTAATTCCCTCCATCATTTTACTTCAATTGGTTTCTTTTCTGTTTTTGGATTTTTGCCAGATTCTAACATCATGGGTTGTATGAATTCTAGTTCTTTTCTTTATTTTTTTTTCTTCTTGTTTTTAGCTATGTTTCAGTGTTATGTTATATTTCATCTGTTAATAAATGGTCTGTTAACTCATATTTAAACACTAATAAAGCAGATTCAGTTATTTCCAATGCTTACAATATCAGAAATTTTCAAGTAGATTTAAATGTGATAAGTGAAATATACTGGGTATTAGATAACATTATAGTTTAAACAGGCAAACAAGGAATACAGCTCTAAATTTTACTTCTTTACCATCAGTTATTGTCCTAGAATGAAGCTGTGACAATTTAAATGATAAATTTAAGTGATAAATTTAATTGACAATTTAAGTGATAAATGTATATGAACTTGTGTGATTTTAAACACTACATCCTAGATCATATGTTAAACCTAGAAAATGTTCTTAACGTAATGTTTTCCGAATATTTTGTTCAACATTCTGAAAGCAACAGATGAATGAATTATTTCCTCATAAATAAAACTTGCTATTGTTTTTCACTTTCTCTGTATGTGTGTGTGTGTGCATTTATTGAAAAACCAGATACATCTGAGATCATTAATTAAATAAGACTGGAAGCCTTCTTGAAATCTCAGTTCATTAATATAATTTACGGCAACAATTTTATAACCACTGACCCAGTCATCACCAAAACCATCAAGCAACTCACAAACTCTTAAATGTTATTTTTCTGTTTTATCTAAAATTACTAATAAATTCTAGACCAACCACTTGTAGTTGGCTATGTTTCTATAAATAACTCTTCTACTGGGATGGGCAAAAGTAATATATTGAACAGGTGATACTCTTGAATTATGCATCAATAAACTCATTATCAACTGAAACCTGTGTTTAAACCCAAGCCATAACTGATCAAGAATTACAATCTGAAGTTTTCCAGCAGTAAATATCCTGTCTATTTTTCCTTTCAAAACTTGCATACATAGAACTATATTGTTCAATGTATCTGTTCTTTTAAGACAATAAGGAAATGTGCCAGCCATTTCTAACTAGTCATGAGGCTGTGTAGTGGCACCTTAATTGTAGTTGCTTTCATGTGGGCCCTGGTGGCCTAGGGCTCTGAGACAATTGGTAGAATAACTGTGATCTACAGATCAAGTGTTCCACACTTATAGCCATATAACCACCATAGCACACATTCTGAAATGCAGTTATTGATCATATGGCATATTGCAGCATGCAATCATATGAGATGCAGTGTTAAAAGTGTGGACATGGTGTTATAGTAGAGGATTGGGTTGTTGTAGATGTGTCTGCTTGTTAAGGGGTCATTCTACATGTAGTGGCAATGGTTTTTAAGTTGCAGCACCAACAATATGACTAGTAATGATAGCCATTAATTCACTCAGCTGTTTTATTAAAAGGCAATTTGAAGCATTGAAGATTATTAAAAACAGAACATTTGAAATAAAGAAAATACAGATTTTTCTCAAACTAAAAAATCTATTTTAGATCTCTCATTGTATTTTAATAAAGTTACTTCAAATAGATTAACTAAAGTACAGCATGTGTGTGTAGATATAAATTGCAAAAAAGATAACATAAATTTAACCTTAATATACATATATCATCATTTAACATCCATTGTCCCTTCTGGCATGGGTTGGGCAGTTCGACCAGGGCTGGCAAGGGGGAAGGTTGCACTAGACCCCTGTCTGTTTTGGCATGGTTTCTACAGCTGGATCCCCTTCCTAATGCCAACCAATTAGAGAGTGTAATGGGTGCTTTTACGTGCCACCGGCACAGGTACCATTTTTGTGACACCAGTATCTGCCACCATAGAACTCAAGGCAATAACACAGGAATTCAAGACAGGATGCCCCTGGGAGCTCCTCTATGCTGATAACCTTGCTCTAATAGTTGAGTCACTGTCAGAACTGGAGACAAAGTTTAGGGTGTGGAAGCAAGGTGTAGAATTGAAGGGCCTTAGGGTCAACCTAACAAAAACCAAAGTCTTAGTAGTAGGAAGGCTGTCAAACCACAACTCGCTTCAGGTAGATGGCCCTGGTTGATCTGTAGAAAAGGTATAAGTAGAAACTCCATATGGTATACTCAGTGTGAGCTATGGACACATAAGAGGGGCAGCAATACCAGAGGAAGATTAAAAGGGAAAATAGGTGTAATTGAGATGTTGTATGTAAATGGGTAGATTCTGGAAAGGGGCTGCAATGGGAAATGGCAACTGGGAAGTGAACTGTTGAAATGATGCAGAAGGTGAAGGGTTGACATTGGATTGCTGGTGTGGCTGTAGAATAAGAAACATAAACTGAGCCTGTGCAGCCACATGAGAATATGTAGTAATGAATTGCTTGAAAAAAAAAAAGCATAATGGCTTACCACATGGTTGGTGGGAGTCATTGGAGAATCGGCTTTGATGCTGAGGTCCATGCAGGAAAGAGCTTTGTTGGTGCAGTCTTTGGGTTTGTTAGTATTATACCGAAATTGTATCCATCTTCACCATTCACAAGGAACAGTGGATACTGGAGTGCATCATAGGATGTAGTAATTCCTACAAAACCTTCTTTGTTTTCCCTTATGAAACAAATGCAAATAGATCTTTTTGGCTTCCCACTCTAGGACAGCCAACATATAACTGCTCATGTGAGAAGCATTAAGTGAAGTCCTACCACTGACACTGTTTGACCCTGGGACTTATTGATAGACATTGCAAAGCTGATACAAATAGGAAATTGTACTATTTTGAATGAAAAAGGAATTTCTGCTCCCAATGGAATGAGAGGAATTATTGGTATGAAAACACCCTCTCCTTTTGCACATCTAGAGAGAATGGTGGCCTCAATAACATGTAGCATCATCTTCTTTACCACCAGGTGTGTCCCATTGCAGAGTGTTGGTGGAATAAAATTCCTCAATAACATTACTGGAGTTCCCACTTTAAGTTCCAATCTGTGGGGAGGTAGTCCTGGAAGCTTCAATGAATTGAGAAATTCTGTTAGGTAATTTATCATCTCTTCTGAATTTGGGACTGTATCAACTAACTTATAGAGTTGAGGACTTCCAGGAAGGTACTGCAGAAGCTGCTCATTAATTTTACTGACAGTGCTGTTTTTTGGAGCCGGTGTTGCTCTTTCACACAGCCAATTGAGATTATGATAATTTTTCGACCAATGGAGGATCTCCTCTTTGGAGAAATTATGTCAGGAAATATGATGTAATAAAATGAGATGAGAATTGTATGTTAATAATGAAGTGTCAATAAAAAAAGGGTAAATAATATCAATATCTGAGCAAATTCTAAGAAATACATACAATGAACTGAGATGACATTGTTATGTTATTAATTAAATGTCAATAAAAAACATTCAGATCAATATCTTAAAAAGACAAAGAGCATTCAGTGGATTAATCACGCTAGATATAAGGGAGACAATCAATTTCTGAAAGTTACTTTGCAAAAAGTTACATCACTTCTCCACATAACCCAGGAAAGGGTGTTTTCTGCACCCAGAGGCCCCATTACACATTATGTGAAAAAATTTAAGAGTCTAAACCTATCTCTGGATCATAAGTAATGAATGTTCCCAGTTTGGAGAAAATCAGCTGTGAACTTCAGAAGTTACATGGGTTTACAAGCACAAAGTCTGACTTCTATATATATATAGACAGACATTATATGTTCTGCTTATCCAATATGCAATGTTATTATATATAGATAGGATGGTTTACTTTTAACTTTTTTGTAATGAGATCAAAATTAAATTTGTAGGAAGTTGATTAAAACACTCCTTATATTACTGGTACTTATTTAATCATTCTTAGTGAGATGGAAAATAAATTTGACATGGTAGGAACTTGCAATGTAAAGCTAACTTTATATATTCTACTGATCAATATTCTACCATTTATTCCAGCCCAAAGCTCAGTATTATAGGAAAGAGAATTTTAGTCAAAACATTTATGGTATGAATCATGTGAAATTCTTGAACTGACAATTTAAAGTCTGTCACAATCTCATCTTGTACTGATCTTAGTTTTATTTCTCTATTATTCACCATTCACCACAAAGTATTTCAGGAGTATCATTTTACTGAGTCATAAAACGAATCTCTCTGGAATAAATAACAACAATATAATAGCCTGAGGGGTATTTTCAGCCTACCAAAATGAAACATGGCAGGCTCTCATATATGTAATAAAGTGAGTAGTGTTTTATATATAGTGGGAAGGCCTCATATATGAGGAACTGTAAAAGAAGGAAGTGTAAAACATGAGTCAACTAAAAATATCCAAGCAATTAGTAAACAAAACTCTGTGAAAGATTTTTTAGAATGCAACAAGGGAAATAACTCAAATGAGACCTCCACACCAAAGCCTAGTGATAAAAAATTATTTATTTATGTATGTACTTACTTGTACCTGTACTAACATTGCTTGTACTAATGCTTGTATAGCACCCACCTCCAGTGAAGGCAGCAAGGGTAACACGAATGGTGGTAGATTAAATGTCAGGACAACTGTTATGATATGTCAGTTGGCAAATGCTCATAGGAGCCTTTTTTCCAGACCCTGAAATCCACTGTTCCCCCTCCCTATGTTACCTCCTGCCTCCTCTTACAGTCCTTCAGAGTTGGTACATAGGTACATTGAAAGGTAAGTCTGTTGAGATTGTTGAGATGCTTGAACTGAGGCATGTTGATGTGTGTTGCATTCAAGAAGTAAGGTGGAGAGGAGCTTCAACCAGGTTCCTCACAAGCAAAACCACTTCCAAACCCTGTGTTATCTCGTCTTGTTTCACCAATGTCTTTACAGACTGTACAAGAGAGGCTAAGTATGACTCACAAGACTGAAAACCCCCTGTGAAAGCAGGGGGCACATAGTAGAGAGGTTGATAACTTTAGGCAAGGTACTGAAATATGTTAAAAGTGTGATGAGATTGTATAACATTGAAAACAAGTGTGTTAAATATACATACTCCTGGTCTCTTCCATATAATGCCACTTGGAGGACTTCTGCTAAAGAAGATTGCAGAGTTGTTTGCTGGGAACTTTGGATCAGTAAATAATATAGATTTCTTCCGACACTCATTACGTAATTTGTGAAACTTCTGTTCAGCAAATGGAATTAATTTTGGCATCTCCTGCAATTTAAATTAAAAGTCTATAGTTTGTAAGTGCACATGATATCTCTCTCTAACTTGTATCTTTATATGCATTTGGTAGAAAGACAGAGATGACCAATAGCAATATGACTGCACCTGACAGCTAAAAATTGGTATCACATCATGCTATCTTGAGATAAACAATACCATCTAACACTCAATAAACAATTAGATTCATTAAGGTTCTTTTTTTTTATCCAGATATTTTCAGTATTTAAAATTTTTTTAAACGTTTTTACAAATAACTAACAACTTTCCTATTTTCCAACTGAATAAACTATTTATGTATGCAAGTATCATCATCAGCTTATCATTCATATATTCACATTTTATGCTGGCAGAGTTGAACAAATCATCATAAAGTTAAATCCTACTGGGAACTGCTACTTATGTATGTATGTATGTATGTGTATGTGTGTGTGTGTGTGTGTGTGTATGTATGTATGTATGTATGTATGTATGTATGTGTGTGTGTGTATGTGTGTGTGTATGTATGTATGTATGTATGTATGTATGTGTTCTAATGTCCAGCTCTTGCATGCATGCATGTATTAGTCAGATTTTCTGAGAAAATGCCCTTCCTGTTGTCAAGATATTTCCCCATACATTATTTACAATTGACGGATATTTGTCCTCATCTTGTTTATTGTTAACACATTTCGGATGATATACCCTCCAGCTTTCATCAGGTGTCTTGGGGAAATTTCGAACCTAGGTTCTCATTTTTCAATGCTTTTCGATATTTGCTATTTTTTGATGTTTGCTATTATTATTATTATTATTATTATTGTTCAGTAGTTTTATTTTTATAACGTGCTTTCACTTCACTACCGAGCGCAGCTCTGTGCGCCTTGGGTATGTGCTGTGGTTTGCTGTGGTGCTTTTATGTTTACTGTATTGAAAGTGTTTTGCGT
>NC_068998.1:22063-23149 GCF_001194135.2 Octopus bimaculoides | reverse complement strand
TCCAGTGTATATAGGTCCCAGCTCTGTCGTGTCTGTGAATATATTCCTTCTTAGCCAGGACTGGGCAGCCAGAGATAATATGATTTATTGTTTCTTGTCCATCTCCACATATTCTACAGTTACTTGTTATATTTCTTTTCATTATGTGTTTTTGGTAATTTCTGGTGGGGAGGCTCTGGTCTTGTGCAGCAATTAAAAATCCTTCAGTCTCTGCTTTGAGTCCTGAGCTTCTCAGCCATTGCTGGGATTTTTCTCTGTCTTTATTATTATTATTATTATTATTATTATTATTATTATTTAGGTCACTGCCTTAATCTCTTAATCACTGTGCCATATGCCCGTGGGCATAACCACTACGCCATATGCCCACAGGCATATGGCGTAGTGGTTAAGAGCACGGGCTACTAACCCCAAGATTCCGAGTTCGATTCCAGGCAGTGACCTGAATAATAATAATAATAATAATAATAATAATAATAATAACAGACAAGGTTCCACACAGTGGGAACCACAAAGCTATGTTTGCACCTATGTGCTGGTGGAATGTAAAAGCAACCAATACACTTGATGTGGTTGGTGTTAAGAAGGGCATCCAGCTATAGATACCTTGCCAAATCAGATTGGAGCCTGGTGCAGCCTCTCAGCTTGCCAGTCCTCAGTCAAACCGTCCAACCCATGCCACTGTGTCTATGAACTGTGTTTTAGAAGCAGTTGCCAAACAAAACTTGGTGAGTAGCTTAAGAAAATTTAGGAAAAAAAAGAAACCCATTATACAGACTCAGTAACCATAGAGACAAGTAGACAGATGGCGGTGGATAGGAAGGAATCTGTCTGTGTATATATGGTAGCAGACAGGTGATATATAGCATCTAGAGGTGTACACTCATTACTCTAGTTATTGTATTTCTACAATTAGATGGGAGAGTATTTCAAGTTTTGGTAGCGTTAATCATCACATGTAGCAAAATAAAGAATCTGACTCCCTCTCTTTATCTTCCTCTTTCTATCCCTCTCTACCCACTCTCACTCTCTTTGTGCTCATATAAAGACACATACATACATACATTCAATATATATATATATATA
>NC_068998.1:20186-21445 GCF_001194135.2 Octopus bimaculoides | reverse complement strand
CATGGGCCGTGACTGCTGAGGACATGTGTAAGCTCACAAGGAATGAAGCCAGTATGTTCCAATGGACGTGTAATGTCAGTGTGCATACTCAACAGAGTGTAAGTACCTTGAGAGAAAAGTTGGACCTAAGAAGCATCAGTTGTGGTGTGCAAGAGCAACGATTGCGCTGGTATGGTCATGTGGCGAGAATGGATGAGGATAGCTGTGTGAAAAAGTGCTACACCCTAGCAGTTGAGGGAACCTGTGGAAGAGGTAGGCCCAGGAAGACATGGGATGAGGTGGTGAGGCACGACCTTCGAACATTGGGCCTCACCGAGGCAATGACTTCTGACCGAGACCTTCTGGGATTGATACAAAGAAAGCATCAAGATTGGTTTTAAAAAAATTATGAACATATTGATGATTTATTGGCTAATAAAAGACGTACTTTGTCACGCTATTTGGCAGCAAAGCCATGGGAGAGAGAAGTGTTGCATAAGGAACTCAAGGATGTAAAATCACACATGATTTTTTCATTTTTTATCAGGTGATTTGCTGCAAAAACAAAGGTATTTACCAATATCATAAGAGAACTTCTGTATGCAGATGATTGTGATCCAGTAGCGCACACAGAGATTGATATGCAACACATTTTGAATGCATTCTCTGATGCTTGCACTGCCTTAGGATTGACAGTCAGTCTCAAGAAATCTGTTGTCATGTACCAACCCTCCCCTGGTAAGCAGTATATTGAACCAAATATTTATGTGTATGGTAGAAGACTTGGTGTAGTCGATCAGTTTGTCTACCTGGGAAGCACTGTTAATAAATATGGCAATTTGGATAATGAAATTCCATAGAGAATTAGGAAAGCAAGTGATGCTTTCGGAAGGCTAGAAAGGTGCCTCTGGAGTCAGCGAGACATATGCAGGAAGACAAAGATAAAGGTGTACAAGGCATGTGTACTCTCTTCTCTTCTTTATGCCTGTGAGACATGGGTCACATATCGTTACCACCTTAAACAACTGGAATGTTTCCATCAGATGTGTCTCAGACGGATCTGTGGCATTAAGTCAGAGGACCACATCAGTGATCTTTAAATATTGGAAAACTCTCGGTGTGAAAGTATTGAAGCTCTTGTGTTGAAGCAAAGGCTCAGATGGAGTGGTCATCTGGTCAGGATGAAGGATTCAAGGATGCCAAAACAACTCTTTTATGGAGAGTTAGCTAAAGGAGAACGACCTCCAAATAAACCAAAAAAGAGGTATAAGGACTTGCTG
>NC_068998.1:6902-16913 GCF_001194135.2 Octopus bimaculoides | reverse complement strand
ATATATTGTTTAAATTCTTGGTGTGTGTGTTATTTTTATCTCTTCTTACTATAGTTAATCCTGTAGAACATTTCAGTATTTTTATATTTTGTATTTATAACCTCAACTGTAAGTGTAAATCTGCTCCTTTCTATTCCCTCTCCTCCTCCTCTACTGTCTGTCTATCTGTCTTTCTCTCTCTCCTTTTCTCTGACTCACTTCCCCATCCTATGCAGCAATGACAGATACCTCAAACATTCATGTCATATGTTAAGAGCCAATGGGGGAGCTTCTGCATGAGCATTCTCCCTCAAACCACACACACACAATTTATATTTGGAAAACTAAGGTCCTGAATTCTGTATATATATAAGAAAAAGATGGAGTAGTCAAAACTGGTGTACCTTTAATTATAGGTCTGCTAATCATGGTTAACCTGGTGTTAGATAATGACAAGCCAAGCATTGTCTTCCGTGGACTGTTTCACTTATAGTTGATTGCCTCACTAGAAAGCTCTACATGATAACTTCCTATTATCACCACCCACTCTATCATCATTATCATTACTGCTAGCATTACACTCCTCCTTACATTTATCTCTGCCGTCAGTTTTATCTACCGTCTGCTTTTATCTCTGTACTCACCAACAGATTCAGTTCTCATATAAAGCATAGACGTTATCACATTGACATATGTTTACATACACACACACACACACACACACACACAGTTCTCCCACTATATCTCATTGTTTCTGTCTGTTGCGCGCACACACACACACACACACGCACAGTACAACAAACAAGAGTAAGTCGGAATTATCTAAATGCCACATTATTAAATATGTAAAACACACACATTGTGGTACAGTTGTTTACTTGTGTATGGCTATATTTTCTCGTGTAGTGTTGGAGTAGAAATATATATATAAACATTTGTGTTAGAATGTTTATATACACATACACAGACACATATATCTGGGTTGTGAGGAATGTATGTATGTATATCATTATTTACTTTATTTCAAGATTTCTTGCCAGTAGAGAATGAATCGGTTTCTAACCTAGATCCAAGGCTCAAGGCTCCTTCACTGAAATTTCAACAACAGGGTGTGTGTGTGTGTGTGTGTGTCTGTGTGTATTCTCATGCATATAGTTGCATATCTAGACATCCTCATATATATTTAAATGATAAACTTCTGGAAAGTTTTACAGATTTTTACAGTTCCAGTAATGGATTGGATCTGCAGTCTTCGAATGAGCTTTCTCCTTTCTGGTTTTGAGAAGCCTAATTTTTCAAGATTAGTATTTAGGCAGTGTTACATAATTCTAGATGCAGATTGTCCCAATATGATTTCAGTTGTTACATATAGCCAGCAGTGGGGTTTTGTGTTGCTTTTCTGTAGCAGTTAAATAGATCTGTAGTGGTTAAGGGTGTGTAAGTATGTATTGGGGTAAACAGAAGTGACAGGCATGTGGATGCCTTCGAAGAAAATAATAGAATGACATCGATTTACAGTTTCACTAATTTATTTACTGTACTTGCATTATTTATTGGTATTCATAATTCTTCACTACATGTATTTGTTTACAACTGCTCCGAGTTGAGAGGAATACAAACAGGGTACATCTGTGCAGGTGATGTGTTAGAACTGAATATGTTTGTGTCTGTGTGTGCGTCGTTCATCTGAGAAAGTAGTCTGCCATGTCCCTTCATTCGAACCTTTCTCTTTTTCAGTCTGCATCCTAGGCCTTTTTTGACTGTCCCTCTGCTGACCACAGTATTTATAACAGTTGTGGCAGCTAGAAGGACAGACATACTGCAGCAGAGATTGTGTCTAAATAGATCAGCTCCTGTCCATTTGAACTTTGCCTGATATGGCTGAGGTCGTAGGTCAAAGGGAGATGATTTATCATTTTTTGACAGACGAGCGAGAATTCTTTGATTCGGTTTCGAATCTAAGCTTGGAGAAGGGAAGTGTTAATTTTCACAGATCATTATTCAATTCATAACTCCAAGAGAAATGAGTTTTGTAGTTACAGATTCTTCTATAACTACAGCTAGAAATTGTTTACCTGTTGAACTGTTGTTTTCGTTCTGTTCCTCGATTGTGTTGTTGTTGATGTTGTGTCCAGCCATGTTGTTTGTAGTAACTCTCTGTATGCTAAATTTAAGTTTCAGTCGAAAATCAGTACGATCGTGAACAAAAGACTCCCTTAGTCAATTCATATCAAGATTAACCAGTTATTTAACAGGGCTGCTAGTTGTGGCTCCAAAGTTGGAGATAGCATTCATTGTATTTTCGATAAATAGTCTCCCATGCCAAATACACGACTTGTTACTTTGAGTATGTATGTATGTTTTTAAGTTAAGAAATCCCTCGGACATATTCGGGGTACACTATCTGGGAAGCATGCAAAGCAATGTCTTTCCAGATTAAACTATGAATAGTAATTACTAGGTCTATACTGCCATTAAATATGTTTGTTAATCTTGCACATGCCTTCTTTTAATAATAGACATTTATATAGGGAAAGTTATATTAGTTACTATGGTGACAATATCTATTTATCTTTCACACACCCCCACACACAAACTCTCTCGCTCTCTCTCTCTCTCACACACACACACACACAAACACACACTATTTCTCTGTCAACAACAAAAAGCTGTCTTTCTTCTTGAAACAAATTCTACTTCTATCTTTCATTCTTTCTCTCTCTCTCTCTCTCTCTCTCCCTTTCACTGAAATTTCCTCTCAACAACAACAACCTGTCATTATATCTTTTATCTTTTACTTGTTTCAGTCATTAGATAGTGGCCATGCTGGGGCACCACCTTGAAGAAGTTTTAGTCAAATGTGTCAACCTCAGTACTTAATTTGGATCTTTCTGATTTGACGGGCACCACTTGTTGTGTTAACGAAACACTTTCAAACTTGGGATGCTGGTAGAATGTGTCATATAAAACAACTTTTTCTCTTAGCCTTCTTAACAAAAAATTGTACATCGCAAGTTATTTCATCTACCCAGGGCGTAACTGGTACTTAATCTATCGATCCCCAGAAGGATGAGAGGCGAAGTCGACCTCGGTGGCATTTGAACTCAGAACGTAAAGACAGACGAAATAACGCTTAAGCATTTTGCCCGGTGTGCTAACGATTCTGCCAGCTCGCTGCCTAATTCTATGGAAATTTAATGTGAAACAAAAAGAACGAGTGGATGGCCACACATGCATACTGACATACATCACAATTTCATCGGTGTCAAGTTTCATTTTGTAGACGTATATGATGTATGTCAGTGTGTGTGTGCACCAACCAATTTTCTTTTTCTTCCTCCCACTCCGCACCGTATGAAATTCCGATATAATCAGAATCTAGACATTGTGAAAGGTATTTGCAGCAACATTTGACATAACTACAGAGGTGCACCTCTTCCCCCGCCCCCGACTTTGTTGTCTCCTAACTTCCAGAAAAATGGATAGAAAAACAAGTTTTGAAATTTTTTGTCAAACCCCTCCCCCACCCCGGACCGATTTTGGCCAATTTTTTAAAACTTAGAAACTATGGGAGGAGCCTTTTCGAGAAAAAAAAAAAAAATTTTTAATATTTTCAGAGGAAAAGGTATGCGATTCAAGCAAGATTAGGCTGTTGTTTCTAGCACATCCCAAGATAACCCTCCGTTTTAAATCTCCCATGTATTGATGTTTTTGCAATATTTTTCGGTAAATTTTCAGATTAACACCCGCACGATTTTCACTAGGGTGTTAGGGTTACGGTTTAGGGTTACGACTAGGGTTTTATGGTTACGGTTAGGGAATTCCGTCCCTAACCCTAACCCTAACACCCTAGTGAAAATCGTGCGGGTGTTAACCTGAAAATTAACCTATTTTTTCCCCATTAAGGCGGCGAGCTGGCAGAGAAACATTAGCCCCCCGGGCGAAATGCTTGGCGGTATTTCGTCCGTCTTTATGTTCTAAGTTCAAATTCCGCCGAGGTCGACTTTGCCTTTCATCCTTTCGGGGTCGATAAATTAAATACTAGTTGCGTACTGGCGTCGATCTAATCGGCTGGTCCCTTCTCCCCAAAAATTTCGGACCTTGTGCCTAGAGTAGAAACGAATTTTTTTCTCCCATTAAACACCATGGAATGAGGATGCTCAGGTAACACACGCGTGGTCCATTGGTGGGATATAAGCAACAAAAAGATAAATGGTAATTTTAATTTTTACCTCCACCTCAATGAAGCGAAGCCGTGTGTGTGTAAGAAAGAATATTTTCTAAGAGAAAAATATGCTATTAAAATGAATTATCGTTTACATACCTTTTTTTAAAAATTACTGTGGGTAAATGCCAGCAATGACCTTCTCAATGACCTCTCCAATATTTTGAATTATAAACAGAAACAATCGGGGGCCAGGAGTAAGGTTGCAAAACCCAAAAAAAAAAATACATACATACATATAAAAAATTAAAAAATTACCGAAAAGGCTCCTTCCATGGCCTTGAAGTGCCAAAATTATTTGTTAAAATCTGTCCGGAGTGGGATGATGAGGCGGGTGGTGTACAAAAAATTTTCAAAACTTTTTTCATAAAAAGATGTCCCCCACCCTACCCCACTACATCATTTCGAAGGCTAAAAAGAAATGGGTCTTCCTGATTCGAAACTCCGCTTCCCATGCCCTCGGAAAACAATTTCCACACAAATTTCTTTAAAATCGTAATCTATGCCATTTGAAAGGTATTTTGTATAAAATTTCACTAAAAGATATCCATTTTCCTAAAAATTCTGAGGGAAAAAAGTCAGCTCGTATTAATTTTCCGAAACTCTTCTCCCTACTTCCTCGGAAAATTTTTTCCCCCAAAATCCCTATACACATTGAACCCACAGCATCCAAGTGGTGTTTGTTGAAAATTTTGTTAAAAAGTATCCATTTTTCCTGAAGTTATGAAACAACAAAGTCGGAGAAGGGTACAAGTCTATAGTTATGGCGAAAATTTCATTAAAAATACATATTTTTCTGAAAATTATGAGGAATCACTGTCGTAGTGGAGGGCAACGATGCATGTCCCCAACTTGGCCCGAGTCCAATGACTGACACAATTATGAGAGAGAGATAAAGACAGAGAGAGTGTGTGTGTGTGTGTATACTTATTCATTATTTTTGAAAATCGTTTAATAAAACGTACCTTGAAATGTAAATTAGATCCGTTTTTCTCCAAATCCCGGCTTGTTATAAAAGTTGCCTGGTTACTATTGCCAGACACTGAACTTCCAGGAAAGTGAAAGTTACTACTACTACTACTACTACTACTACTACTTCTACTACTAAGTGTAGATACTATCAGCAGCTGCAGTGTATTTACTACCTACATGATCTCAAATAGTTATAGTATTATTTGTAATAGACACTGAAATAGAGAACCCACCACCACCACCAGTAACAACAACAACAACAATGACGACGCCAGCAACAACGTCACAATTATGACATTGATATCGGATTTGTCTCAAGAAATTCTTTTAAACCCACCACCACCACCACCACCACCACTACTACTACTACTACAGTTTGTCGAAAGGAAATCGACAACATTATTTTGTTTCAAAACATAAAACCTCTCCATACATCTACATACAAGCACACATACACATGCATACACACACACACACACACACACACACACACACACACACACACACACACACACACACACACACACACACACACACACACGAACAACAAAGAAGTTTGTGGGAAAACGAAAGAACGCAAACGAACGAGCACAATCCTGGATCTTTTCGTCAGATGTCAACAGGAAATTATCGCAATTTCGTTGCGCGCACACAAGCGCACGCATGCACACACACGCACAGACACACACACGCACAAGCAGCCAAGAACAAAATTAAACACAAAGAAAAACAAAAACATCAAATAGGTGGCGCAATGAACATTTAATTCTTTTCCAGAATGTTCCACGTCGTAAAACAAACAAAAAAACAATTCCACCGCCATCGCCACCAATCATCATTCCCTCATCATTCCCTTTATGGCAAGTGTGCAATTATCCGTCCCCGACATTATGGCCAGTGTGCAATTTTTGGTCCCCGACTTCATGGCCAGTGTACAAATTGTTGGTCCCCGATTTTATGGCCAATGTTCAATAATTTGGTCCCGACTTTATGGCCAGT
Organism: Octopus bimaculoides; assembly: GCF_001194135.2. NCBI lineage: Eukaryota > Metazoa > Mollusca > Cephalopoda > Octopoda > Octopodidae > Octopus > Octopus bimaculoides. The sequence goes on along the minus strand of NC_068998.1, from coordinate 10,738 downwards.
GTGCGAATTTTGGTCCCCGACTTCATGGCCAGTGTACAAATTGTTAGTCCCCGCTTTTATGGCCAGTGTTCAATATTTGGACCCCGACTTTATGGCCATTGTTCAATTTTTGGTCCCCGACATTATGGCCAGTGTTCAATTTTTGGTCCCAGACTTCATGGCCAGTGTACAATAATTTGGTCCCGACTTTATGACCAGTGTTCAATATTTGGTCCTTGACTTTATGGCCAGTGTTCAATTTTTGATTCCCGATTTTATGGCCAGAGTCCAAATTTTGGTCCCCGACTTTATGGCCAGTGTTCGATATTTGGTCCCCGTCTTTATGGCCATTGTGCAATTATTCGTTCCCGACCTCAGGGCCATTGTGCGACTTGTGGTCCCCGTCTTTATGGCCAGTGTCCAATTATTCGACCCTGACTTTTTGGCCAGTGTTCAATTTTTGGTACCCGACAATATGGCCAGTGTTGAATTTCTGGCCCCCGTCTTTATGGCCAGTGTGCAATAGTTGGTCCCCGATTTATGGCCAGTTTAGAATTTCTGGTCCCCGACTTTATGGCCAGTGTGTGATTTTTGGTCCCCGACTTCATGGCGAGTGTACAACTTTTGGTTCCCGACTTTATGGCCAGTATTCAAATTTGGTCCCCGACTTCATGGCCAGTGTTCAATTTTTGGTCCCCGACTACATGGCCAGTGTACAATTTTTGGTCCCCGACTTTATGGCCAGTTTTCAAACTTTGGTCCCCGTTTTTATGGCCAGTGTGCAATTATTAGTCCCCGACTTTATGGCCAGTGTGCGATTTTTGGTCCCCGTCTATATGGCAAGTGTGCGATTTTTGATCACCCATTTTATGGCAAGTGTTCAATTTTTGGTCCCCGTCTTTATGGCCATTGTGCAATTATTCGTCCCCAACTTTATGGCCAGTGTTGAAATTCTGGTCCCCGACTTTATAGCCAGTGTGCGAATTTTGTTCCCCGACTCTATGGCCTGTGTACAATGTTCGGTCCCCGTCTATATAGACGGTGTGCAATTTTTGTTCCCCGACTTTAAGGCCAGTATGCGATATTTAGTCCCCGACTTTATGTCCAGTGTTCAATTTTTGGTCACCGACTTTATGGCGAGTATTCAAAATTTTGAACCGCGTCTTTATGGCCACTGTGCGATTTTTGGTCCCCGACTTTATGGCTAGTGTGCAATTATTCGTCCCCCATGTTATGGCCAGTGTTCAATTATAGGTCCCCGTCTTTATGGCCACTGTGCGATTTTTGTTCCCCGACTTTATGGCCAGTGTACATTGTTCGGTCCCCGTCTTTATGACCGGTGTGCAATTATTTGTCCCCCATTTTACGGCCAGTGTTCAATTATAGGTCCCCGACTTTATAGCCAGTGTTCATTTTTGGTCCCCGTCTTTATGGCCAGTGTACAATTTTTGGTCACCCATTTTATGGCCAATGTTCAATTATAGGTCCCCGACTTTATGGCCAGTGTTCAATATTTGGTCCTCGTCTTTATGGCTAGTGTGCAACTTTTGGTCCCCGACTTTATGGCCAGTGTGCGATTTTTGGTCCCCGACTTTATGGCCAATGTTCAATTTTTGGTCCCCGACTTTATAGCCAGTGTTCAATTTTAGGTCCCCGTCTTTATGACCACTGTGCGGTTTGTGGTCCCCGAATTTATGGCCAGTATTCAATTTTGGTCCCCGTCTTTATGGCTAGTGTGCGATTTTTGGTCCCCGACCTTATGGCCAGTGTTCAATTTTTGGTCCCCGTCTTTATGGCCAGTGTGCGATATTTGGTCCCCGACTTTATGGACAGTGTGCAATTATTGGTCCCCGACATTATGGCCAGTGTGCAATTTTGTTCCCCGACTTTATGGCCAGTGTTCAATTTTTGGTCCACGACTTTATAGCCAGTGATCAATTTTAGGTCCCCGTTTATGGCCACTGTGCAGATTTTGGTCCCCGACTTTATGGCCAGTGTTCAATTATAGGTCCCCGACTTTATGGCCAGTGTTCAATTTTTGGACCCCGACATCATGGCCAGTTTGCTATTTTTGGTCCCCGACCTTATGGCCAGTGTTCAATTTTTGGTCCCCGTTTTTATGGCCACTGTGCGATTTTTGGTCCCCGACTTGATGGCCAGTGAGCGAATTTTCTTCCCTGACTCTATGGCCAGTGTACAATGTTCGGTCACCGTCTATATGGACGGTGTGCAACTTTTGGTCCCCGACTTTAAGACCAGTATGCGATATTTGGTCCCCGACTTTATGTCCAGTGTTCAATTTTTGGTCCCCGACTTTATGGCGAGTGTTCAAAATTTTGAACCGCGTCTTTATGGCCACTGTGCGATTTTTGGTCCCCGACTTTATGGCTAGTGTGCAATTATTCGTCCCCCATGTCATGGCTAGTGTTCAATTATAGGTCCCCGTCTTTATGGCCACTGTGCGATTTTTGTTCCCCGACTTTATAGCCAGTGTGCAATATGACCGGTGTGCAATTTTTGGTCCCCCATTTAATGGCCAGTGTTCATATAGGTCCCCGACTTTATGTCCAGTGTTCAATATTTAGTCACCGTCTTTATGGCCAGTGTACAATCTTTCGTCCCCCATTTTATGGCCAATGTTCAATTATAGGTCCCCGACTTTATGGCCAGTGTTCAATATTTGGTCCCAGTCTTTATGGCTAGTGTGCAACTTTTGGTCCCCCACTTTATGGCCAGTGTTCAATTTTTGGTCCCCGACTTTATAGCCAGGGTTCAATTTTATGTCGCCGTCTTTATGGCCACTGTGCGATTTGTGGTCCCCGAATTTATGGCCAGTGTTCAATTTTGGTCCCCGTCTTTATGGCTAGTGATAAATTTTAGGTCCCCGTTTATGGCCACTGTGCGGTTTTTGGTCCCCGACTTTATGGCCAGTGTTCAATTATAGGTCCCCGACTTTATGGCCAGTGTTCAATTTTTGGACCCCAACTTCATGGCCAGTGTGCGATTTTTGGTCCCCGACCTTATGGCCAGTGTTCAATTTTTGGTCCCTGTTTTTATGGCCACTGTGCGATTTTTGGTCCCCGACTTTATGGACAGTGTGCGATTTTTGTTCCCCGACTTTATAGCCAGTCTACAATGTTCGGTCCCCGCCTTTATGACCGGTATGCAATTTCTGGTCCCCCATTTAATGGCCACTGTTCAATTTTGGTCGCCGACTTTGTCCAGTGTTCAATATTTAGTCACCGTCTTTATGGCCAGTGTGCAATTATTCATCCCCCACTTTAGGGCCAGTGTTCAATTATAGGTCCCCGACTTTATAGCCAGTGTTCATTTTTGGTCCCCGTCTTTATGGCCAGTGTACAATTTTTTGTCCTCCATTTTATGGCCAATGTTCAATTATAGGTCCCCGACATTATGGCCAGTGTTCAATATTTGGTCCCCGTCTTTATGGCTAGTGTGCAACTTTTGGTCCCCCACTTTATGGCCAGTGTTCAATTTTTGGTCCCCGATTTTATAGCCAGGGTTCAATTTTATGTCCCCGTCTTTATGGCCACTGTGCGGTTTGTGGTCCCCGACCTTATGGCCAGTGTTCAATTTTTGGTCCCCGTCTTTATGGCCAGTGATCAATTTTAGGTCCCCGTTTATGGCCACTGTGCGGTTTTTGGTCCCCGACTTTATGGCCAGTGTTCAATTATAGGTCCCCGACTTTATGGCCAGTGTTCAATTTTTGGTCCCCGTTTTTATGGCCACTGTGCGATTTTTGGTCCCCGACTTTATGGACAGTGTTCAATTTTTGGACATCGTTTTTATGGCCAGTGTGCAATTATTGGTCCCCGACTTGATGGCCAGTGTGCGAA
>NC_068998.1:5076-6850 GCF_001194135.2 Octopus bimaculoides | reverse complement strand
GTCCCCGTCTATATGGCCAGTGTGCAATTTTTTGGTAGCCGACTTTATGGCCAGTGTTCAATTTTTGGTCCCCGACCTTATGGCCAGTGTGCAATTATTTGTCCCCGACTTAATGGCCACTGTGCGATTTTTGGTCCCCGACTTTATGGACAGTGTTCAATTTTTGGACATCGTTTTTATGGCCAGTGTGCAATTATTGGTCCCCGACTTGATGGCCAGTGTGCGAATTTTGTTCCCCCGACTCTATGGCCAGTGTACAATGTTCGGTCCCCGTCTATATAGACGGTGTGCAATTTTTGGTCCGCGACTTTATGGCCAGTATGCGATATTTGGTCCCCGACTTTATGTCCAGTGTTCAATTTTTGATCCCCGACTTTATGGCGAGTGTTCAATATTTTGAACCGCGTCTTTATGACCACTGTGCGATTTTTGGTCCCCGACTTTATGGCTAGTGTGCAATTATTCGGCCCCCCCATGTTATGGCCAGTGTTCAATTTTAGGTCCCCGTTTTTATGGCCACTGTGCGATTTTTGTTCCCCGACTTTATAGCCAGTGTACAATGTTCGGTCCCCGTTTTATGACCGGTGTGCAATTTTTGGTCCCCCATTTTATGGCCAGTGTTCAATTATAGGTCCCCGACTTTATGTCCAGTGTTCAATATTTAGTCCCCGACTTTATGGCCAGTGTGCAATTATTCGGCCCCATTTTATGGCCAATGTTCAATTATAGGTCCCCGACTTTATGGCCAGTGTTCAATATTAGGTCCCCGTCTTTATGGCTAGTGTACAACTTTTGGTCCCCGACTTTATGGCCAATGTTCAATATTTGGTCCCCGACTTTATAGCCAGTGTTCAATTTTAGGTCCCCGCCTTTAAGGCCACTGTGCGATTTTTGGTCCCCGACCTTATGGACAGTGTGCAATTATTGGTCCCCGACTTTATGGCCAGTGTGCAATTTTGTTCGCCGACTTTATGGCCAGTGTTCAATTTTTGGTCCCCGACTTTATAGCCAGTGATCAATTTTAGATCCCCGTTTATGGCCACTGTGCGGTTTTTGGTCCACGACTTTATGGCCACTGTGCGGTTTTTGGTCCACAACTTTATGGCCAGTGTTCAATTTTTGGCCCCCGACTTTATGGCCAGTGTTCAATTTTTGGCCCCCGACTTCATGGCCAGTGTGCAATTTTTGGTCCCCGACCTTATGGCCAGTGTTCAATTTTTGGTCCCCGTCTTTAAGGCCACTGTGCTGTTTGTGGTCCCCGAATTTATGACCAGTGTTCAATTTTGGTCCCCGTCTTTATGGCAAGTGTGCGATTTTTGGTCCCCGACATTATGGCCAGTGTTCAATTTTTGGTCCCTGTTTTTATGGCCACTGTGCGACTTTTGGTCCCCGACTTTATGGACAGTGTTCAATTTTTGGACATCGTTTTTATGGCCAGTGTGCAATTATTGGTCCCCGACTTGATGGGCAGTGTGCGATTTTTGGTCCCCGTCTATATGTCCAGTGTGCAATTTTTTGGTCCCCAGCTTTATGGCGAGTGTTCAATATTTTGAACCGCGTCTTTATGACCACTGTGCGATTTTTGGTCCCCGACTTTATGGCTAGTGTGCAATTATTCGTCCCCCATGTTATGGCCAGTGTTCAATTTTAGGTCCCCGTTTTTATGGCCACTGTGCGATTTTTGTTCCTCGACTTTATGGCCAGTGTGCGATTTTTGGTCCCCGACTTTATGGCCAATGTTCAATTTTTGGTCCCCGATTTTATAGCCAGTGTT
>NC_068998.1:3288-4636 GCF_001194135.2 Octopus bimaculoides | reverse complement strand
GCTTTATGGCGAGTGTTCAATATTTTGAACCGCGTCTTTATGACCACTGTGCGATTTTTGGTCCCCGACTTTATGGCTAGTGTGCAATTATTCGTCCCCCATGTTATGGCCAGTGTTCAATTTTAGGTCCCCGTTTTTATGGCCACTGTGCGATTTTTGTTCCTCGACTTTATGGCCAGTGTGCGATTTTTGGTCCCCGACTTTATGGCCAATGTTCAATTTTTGGTCCCCGATTTTATAGCCAGTGTTCAATTTTAGGTCCCCGTCTTTATGGCCACTGTGCGGTTTGTGGTCCCCGAATTTATGTCTAGTGTTCAATTTTGGTCCCCGTCTTTATGGCCAGTGTCCAATTTTTGGTCCCCGTCTTTATGGCCAATGTTCAATTTTTTGTCCCTGTCTTTATAGCCAGTGTTCAATTTTAGGTCCCGTTTTCATGGCCACTGTCCGATTTTTGGTCCCCGACTTTATGGACAGTGTTCAATTTTTGGTCATCGTTTTTATAGACAGTGAGCAATTAATGGTCCCCGACTTGATGGCCAGTGTGCGATTTTTGATCCCCCATTTTATGGCCAATGTTCAATTATAGGTCCCCGACTTTATGGCCAGTGTTCAATATTTGGTCCCCGTCTTTAAGGCCACTGTGCGGTTTATGGTCGCCGAATTTATGGCCAGTGTTCAATTTTGGTCCCCGTCTTTATGGACAGTGTACGATTTTTGGTCCCCGACTTTATGGACAGTGTGCAATTATTGGTCCCCGACATTATGGCCAGTGTGCAATTTTGTTCCCCGACTTTATTGCCAGTGTTTAATTTTTGGTCCCCGACTTTATAGCCAGTGATCAATTTTAGGTCCCCGTTTATGGCCACTGTGCGGTTTTTGGTCCCCGACTTTATGGCCAGTGTTCAATTTTTGGACCCTGACTTCATGGCCAGTGTGCAATTTTTGGTCCCCGACCTTATGGCCAATGTTCAATTTTTGGTCCCCGTTCTTATGGCCACTGTGCGATTTTTGGTCCCCGACTTTATGGACAGTGATCAATTTTTGGACATCGTTTTTATGGCCAGTGTGCAATTATTGGTCCCCGACCTTATGGCCAGTGTGCGATTTTTGGTCCCCGTCTATATGGCCAGTGTTCAATTTTTGGTCCCCGACTTTATGGCCAGTGTTCAATTTTTGGTCCCCGTCTTTATGGCCAGTATTCAATTTTTGGTCCCCGTTTTTATGGCCACTGTGCAATTATTGGTCCCCGACTTGATGGCCAGTGTGCGATTTTTGGTCCCCACCGATATGGCCAGTGTGCAATTATTCGTCCCCGACTTTATGGCCAGTGATCAATTATTCGTCCCCA
>NC_068998.1:303-3222 GCF_001194135.2 Octopus bimaculoides | reverse complement strand
ATCAATTTTTGGACATCGTTTTTATGGCCAGTGTGCAATTATTGGTCCCCGACCTTATGGCCAGTGTGCGATTTTTGGTCCCCGTCTATATGGCCAGTGTTCAATTTTTGGTCCCCGACTTTATGGCCAGTGTTCAATTTTTGGTCCCCGTCTTTATGGCCAGTATTCAATTTTTGGTCCCCGTTTTTATGGCCACTGTGCAATTATTGGTCCCCGACTTGATGGCCAGTGTGCGATTTTTGGTCCCCACCGATATGGCCAGTGTGCAATTATTCGTCCCCGACTTTATGGCCAGTGATCAATTATTCGTCCCCAACTTTATGGCCAGTGTTCAATTTTGGTCCCCGTCTTTATGGCCTGTGTGCAATTATTCGTCCCCGACTTAATGGCCAGTGTTCAATTTTTGGTCCCCGTCTTTATGGCCAGTATTCAATTTTTGGTCCCCGTCTTTATGGTCACTGTGCGATTTTTGGTCCCCGACTTTATGGACAGTGTTCAATTTTTGGACATGGTTTCTATGGCCAGTGTGCAATTATTGGTCCCCGACTTGATGGCCAGTGTGTGATTTTTGGTCCCCGTCGATATGGCCAGTGTGCAATTATTCGTCCCCGACTTTATGGCCAGTGATCAATTATTCGTCCCCGACTTTATGGCCAGTGTTCAATTTTGGTCCCCGTCTTTATGTCCAGTGTGCAATTATTCCTCCCCGACTTTATGGCCAGTGTTCAATTTTTGGTCCACGACTTTATGGCCAGTGTTCATTTTTGGTCCCCGACTTTATGGCCAGTGTTCAATTTTTGGTCCCCGACTTCATGGCCAGTGTTCAATTTTTGGTCCCCGACTTTATGGCCACTGTGCAATTATTCGTCCCCGACTTTGTGGCCAGTGTTCAATTTTTGGTCCCCGACTTCATGGCCAGTGTTCAATTTTTGGTCCCCGACCTTATGGCCAGTGTGCAATTATTCGTCCCCGACTTTATGGCCAGTGTTCAATTTTTGGTCCCCGACTTTATGGCCAGTGTTCAATTTTTGGTCCCTGACTTTATGGCCAGCGTGCGATTTTTGGTCCCCGTCTATATGGCCAGTGTGCGATTTTTGATCTTCCATTTTATGGGCAGTGTACAATGTTCGGTCCCCATTTTTATGGACGATGTCCAATTTTTGGTCCCCGACTTTATGGCCAGTGTGCAATTTTTGGTCCCCGTCTTCATGGCCTATATGCGATTTTTGGTCCCCGTCTTTATGGCCAGTGTGCAATTAATTATTGGTCCCCGACTTTATGGCCAGTGTTCTATTTTTCGTCCCCGACTTTATGGCCGGCGTTCAATTTTTGGTCCCCGACTTTATAGCCAGTGTTCAATTTTTGGTCCCCGTTTTCATGGCCAGTGTGCGATTATTGGTCCCCGACTTTATGGCCAATGTGCGATTTTTGATCCCCCATTTTATGGCCAGTGTTCAATTTTTGGTCCCCGTCTTTATGGCCAGTGTTCAATTTTTGGTCCCCGACTTTATGGCGAATGTTCAATTTTTGGTCCCCGTTTTTATGACCACTGTGCGATTTTTGGTCCCCGTCTTTATGGCCAGAGTTCAATTTTTGGTCCCCCGACTTTATGGCCACTGTGCAATTATTCGTCCCCGACTTTATGGCCAGTGTTCAAATTTTGGTCCCCGTCTTCATGGCCACTGTGCGATTTTTGGTCCCCGTCTTTATGGCCAGTGTTCAATTTTTGGTCCCCGTCTTTATAGCCAGTGTTCAATTTTTGGTCCCCGTTTTTATGGCCAGTGTGCAATTATTGGTCACCGACTTTATGGCCAGTGTGCGATTTTTGGTCCTCGTCTATATGGCCAGTGTGCAATTTTTTGGTCCCCGACTTTATGGCCAGTGTTCAATTATTCGTCCCCGGTTTATGGCCAGTGTTCAATTTTTGGTCCCCGTCTTTATGGCCAGTGTGCAATTAATTATTGGTCCCCGACTTTATGGCCATTGTTCAATTTTTGGTCCCCGACTTTATGGCCAGTGTTCAATTTTTGGTCCCCGTCTTTATAGCCAGTGTTCAATTTTTAGTCCCCGTTTTTATGGCCAATGTGCAATTATTGGTCACCGACTTTATGGCCAGTGTGCGATTTTTGGTCCTCGTCTATATGGCCAGTGTGCAATTTTTTGGTCCCCGACTTTATGGCCAGTGTGCGATTTTTGATCCCCCATTTTATGGCCAGTGTTTAATTTTTGGTCCCTGTCTTTATGACCAGTGTTCAATTATTCGTCCCCGTCTTTATGGCCAGTGTTCAATTATAGGTCCCCGACTTTATGGCCAGTGTACAATGTTCGGTCCCCGACTTTATGGCCAGTGTTCAATTTTTGGTAGTTGAAGGTATGTACATACATGTACGTACATATGCATATACTCATATATTATTTGTATTTTATTGAAGGAATCCGCGTTCTTCCTATCAAGTTCACAGGTGCCCTTAACTCAGTCAGACCCATTAAACTTCACTTTTTCCGGGATAACACTTAACCCCTCCCCCTTTCATCTCCTAATCATTTGTTTACCCTGTTGTCTCTCTCTACCTGACAACGACACGTCGGCGCCGCAAGAACGTGCCTGGCGACGCAAGGTCGTGTCTGATGCCGCAAGAACGTGCACCCTACTGGCTATGCAAGCAGGGTAATGTCTGTTCTCACCGATCAGAAAGATAGTCCATTGCTGGGAAATCTATTTACAATTGAGTGGACTGCAGCTATATGAAATGAGGTGTTTTGCTCAAGAATACAATGTACTGTGCTCAGTATGGGAATTGAACCCACGATCTAGCCACTGTGAGTGCAACACCCTAACCACTAGGCTCCATAACTTCACACACACACACACACACACACATGTATACATATCCATAGACGTACATATGTATGCCAATC
>NC_068998.1:0-293 GCF_001194135.2 Octopus bimaculoides | reverse complement strand
ATGTATACATATCCATAGACGTACATATGTATGCCAATCATTTTCATATCTGTTTTCCAATCTAGCATTGGTGCGATGTATATATATTTGATGATTTTTTTTTATTTACTTCTAGATCTTATTCATGTCTTTAACCCTTACCTATTGCTCAAGTAAGGGATCTCTTATTCCAATGGTTTATTCATTAACAGGGGAAATGATAACAATCTAATCGCTCGTAGCTAAAAAAATTGTCAGAGACATCAAATGTAAACACGAAATATTTGAGCAGAAGTTGTAATTAAGGCGTAAGT
>NC_068997.1:57413885-57421550 GCF_001194135.2 Octopus bimaculoides | reverse complement strand
TAGAAAAGAATAGGTTTAGTCCATTGTTGTTGTGAACAAGTTATCACGTTCCTTCCTCAACAATTGTATAAAGATTTGCTGAGTTTAAAGAATTAAGAAACTAAATGAAACACATTCTAATTATATAATAATCAATATGTCACTATAACTAGTGCTATCTAGATGTATCCTTTATAACAACTGATAATCGCAGTATTTCCGTGTGTGACTCTATATGTGCATTTGAGTGAGTGAGATTATATTTGCGTTTGATTGGGTGTGAGAGAAAGTATTGTTAAAATGTATGCGTATCTGTGTGTTTTTACATAGTGACAGAGAGAGTGGAAGAGGGGGAGCGAGAGATTTGTTTTTATTACTTCTACAGGGTAATATTTTGTCTTAAATACTGCATCTGACATTTAATGATGCGCAGCTCATAAACTGTCTCAAGATGTTTCGTGAACAAATAGGATTTCTCAGACAAATCAGAAAGAAAGAAGCTTCCACAGAAAAATAATTTCACTCGCTTTACAAATCAAGTTCAGAAATTTGAAAATATATAAAATGCTTCGAGTTTAAGCATTTTTGAAATTTTAGGTGAGATATTTAATTTGTCATCCTGTCTATGTATAAATTAACGTATCTAGCCAACCAATTGAATATCTTCGTATAGGCCTACCAATATATTTTCTGACATTTTGTCTACATATTTAGATATGTACTCGTTCATTCATAAGATTATCCGTACTTGTGTGACCTATCCATTTCTTCGTCCGTTCAGTTACCCGATCTGGTAATTATCTCCATGGCTGTCAATTTGCCTATCCATCTAAATCGTTATTTGTTTTCTCACCTCTACCCGTGTAAATATCTACCAATCTTAGTCACGCCGTCTGCCATTAAAACGTTGTAAACTGAATCTGCAAGAAAACCCACTTTCTATGAAATTCTCATTTCATAAGTTTTTGGATAACTTTGATTTCTTTCTCATCGTTGTGGTTTATTAGTTTTCACAGATCTTATAAATTGCATTTTACTGCAATGAGTTGCCGTACGCACTACGCGTGAGTATGTACATACATCTATTTATCTGTCTATTTATCTGTATATTTATCTATCTATCTATCTAACTATCTTTCTGTCAATCTATCTATCTATCGATGGATCGATCGATAGATAGATAGATAGATAGATCGATAGATAGATAGATAGATAGATATAGATATGAATATATATTTTATGTAGATGCATACACACACACACACACATGTATAAGCTATGCTACCTGCAACCTGCTCTGCAGGATACTATCTTCCTCGTATTTACTGTGTATGCATGTCTGACCGCATGTATGTAATATGCAAATAAACATTTAGATATGTGTGTCTGCGGTATACAAAAGAATTCAGCTATTTTTGTGCTGTTTGTAGTCAATTCGAAAAATAATTGAAATGAAAATGTGCAAGTAATACAATACAAAAACCATGTCTGCTAAAATTGAAAACCGGCCAACGTTTATAAGAGTTTTACCAACAAAAGACTTCAATAGAAACTCCATCTTGCATGCGAAGTTTAATGGTGGCAGGAAATGATCGCTTGAATAGCTTTTAAATTATTTTGTCTACAGAATTCTTTCTCTTGACAAAAGTTTGTTATGTAATACATCTATTAATTATATTATTTTAATGAGAATTCTCAATTCTGTATAAAGACTCTCTATTCTACGTGATGCAATATTTACATATCTGAAACGGGCAGTATGCAGCAGGAGTTGGCCACTTTGTTAAATGGTATTTCTCCAATTTCGACACCATTAGTAATTCATCTATTCCTTGCCAATGAAAATAGTGTAGCAAGAACTGTGAACTAGAATCGATCTTGACTGTTGCTGATTCGTATATACGTTAACGTTTCGCTTATCTATATCCTCGAAGTATTTAAGAGCCAACGAGAAAAACTGCGTTTTATTAACGACTAACTTGATATGTATTATTGACAACGAATACAGAACTTAATGTCCTTATGTTCTTCTTTTATTTTATTTTCATTTTCCCTGAAATATTTCCAAAGGTAACATCACTGAAAATGCTTTGTTGTTTGCGATTTATTTTCCAAACGCTTCAATCAGAGGAAATAGCAGCGAGCAGGATCCCCTTTCAGTCTCCAAGTTTTGCGACGATCAAAGGATAATCTTATCCTTATTCCGCATAAATTTGCAACAGAGTTGGTACCCCTAAAACCACTCATGCCCCATGTTAGTGTTTTCAAAATCTTACAGAGTTAAATCTATCGCTGCAGATGATGATGGTGGTAACGTTACTTACTACAATGATGATAATAATAATGATGATGGTCGTGGAAATGTAGTTGAAAGTGTAAAAGGAGAACAGCAGCAGACAGTAGATTACTTTTTAAACGATATACGTTTAGTCATCGATCTGCTAAATCAGTATTGAGTAAAAAGAAAACAAAAAAAACTATCAAACTTTCTCATACCTTTAACAAATCGACTGTCCAAACTAAGAACAGAAAGTAGGAAATTTCATTTTGAAATATTTCTGCAAAAGAACTCATAGAAATAGTAGCATATTTTTATTTACACCATTAATGATTTATTTAATTGGTATATTTATTTATACATTCAATCTAATCTTTCCCATTGTTTATAAAAGAAATATTTCAAAACTAATGTAGACGCTGTATTCTGAAAGGATGTTATCAAAATTTCGAAAATAAATATTATTTCCAGGGCAGCTATTGGCAAAGATTCTATAAATGTCGATCACTGTATTAGCCAGTAGTAAACCTGAGAACAAAAACGTTTGGCCATATCAATATTGAGATAAAATGGTTATGGCCATTGAAAGAGAGACGATGTTTACATTGTTAATGTGCCATTAACATATGTCATAAGTAAAGAAAGAGATATTAGATTTCCGAGACGGTGTCAAGACATACGGATGACCTAGCTTTGACCGTCACAAACACATACACAGTTAATGAATCACATTTTCCCTGTTAATTCATCAGAACTAAGTAAAATGCCGTTTCTTTATGTCATATTGTTAAAAGGGAATCTAGATCAGTTATGTTGTATAAAGTGGTAAAAGAGGTGACGGAAGACGTAGTGTTATCACATTGCTGCTGATTGTCTTCGTCGTCTCCATTCTTATTTTTCATGTATTTATGGCTTTTGTTTATGTCATTCTTCATTGATTACATCAATTTCATCCACGTCTTTTCTTTATCTTTCATATTTTTCATCTTCTATACTTTTTTTTTCCATCTTTCTTCACACTTTCTTGTTCGCCCTCTTTTTTACATTTCTTCTTTTTTAACATTTTCGAACATTTCTCTCTTTCTCTCCTATTTTTCATTCCTAATATTCTTATTATTTTCATTGGTTGGACGGAGATGGCAGATTGTTTGATTGTTAGGCAGGATCTGTTCCCATTCTTACTGTTCCTAATTCAAATCCCAAAGATGGCAACGTTGTCTTTCATCATTTTAGGATCAATGAAAAATGTAACAGTTACCCATTGAGGGCAATCTGACCAATAACAACATAAAGTTGCTAGTCTTGGGCTGAAATTTTAAAATGTATTCTATTATTTTGGTTTGCCTCAGGATCAGTTTTTTTTCCCTGGTAGGGTTTATGTGGGTAGCGGGTTACTACCTGTAACAATAGATATCTACAAGTTTTCAGCAGTCTGTCAAGTGCTTGACACATTCTTTATAATCCTTGCTGTTTATTGGTATTATTATCGAGTGAGAGAGCAGCGCATGCCATCAAAGTAACAGTGGGGTACAAATTTGCACATCCCAATATACCCTTCATGACTACTCGTCTGATAAGTGAACGCCAGACACACGCCTCGCAACCATATGAGCGCGATATGGTGATCTCATCTCAAGGTAAACAGCGCATGACCTTACAAGTGGGGCCCTGTCAGATTGTCTGCCGGTACGATTGTGGCAGAAAGGATGGCATTGAAGATCAATGAGAACAGAGCATTGACGGGAAAATATAGACAAAAGTCAATGCAAGTTATGTAGAACAAAAGAGGAAAAAAGTGTTAACCATATATGTAAATGTAGTATGTTGGCACAGAAAGAATACAAGAATAGGGAGAATAATCCACTGGGAGATATGTAGAGATCGCGGTTTGAACAAACTGATAAGTTGTATGAACCTGAACCTAGTAAAATACTAGAAAGTAAGAAATATAAGATGTTGTGGGACTTTAAACATTCAGACTGACAGAGTGATAGAAGCTAAGAGGTTGATTTGTTTACTTGTAGACAAAGAGAATAGAAAGTGCCAGGTAATGAATTTTACAGTTTCAAATTATGAAAACGTCAATACGAGAGGTATAGAGTAAATAACAAGGTGCCAGGACATAGCGATTGAATTACAGAGGCTATGGAAAGTGCGGATAATATATATCCCTGTAGTTATAGGTGCATTAGAAAGTATCCCTAAAGATTTGAACAGGTGGATACAGGAAATAGGCATAAAACCTAGTTTAGTCTAGCTCCTGATAACATTGTTATTAGTGGCAGCTAAGATACTTATCATTTAGGGGTAATACATTCAATAGTCAACAAATGTTGGTGGTTTTGGTTTGTCATGCCGACTAAAACAACCAACTCTGTTCACGAAAGAAAAGAGAACAGTTATCTTAAAATTCGAACTCGTATCACTGTAATCAACAGCGCAGTAAACTTACATTCTGCTTCTCCTTCGTTGTAGGTTTATTTAATTTCGTGTATTGTTTCCAACAATTTTTTTTCACTGAAATCAGACACAGTTAAATATGAATATAAGTAAAGAAAGTAATGTCATTAAATATGACATTCCAAACATTTCCAAATGTAGAACAAATTGGAATAAAAATGTGTCACTAAAATAAATATTGACATTTCGAAAACTAAATTTCGAGGTGAATCATTTTATATATCTTTAGTTATACGAAATTATATCTTTAGTTTTATGAATCTTTTCCCGAGAAATTGGTATATAATTTTAAAATTCATGTATTTTCATTTTATTTCATTTATCCTATGGTCTTTAACTCTGAACAGAAGACGTTTTAGAAAATATAAGATTCTGAAAACAAATAAGCCATTGATTTGATGGTATCATTAATTGCAAAACAATAGTTAATTTTTTTTTTTTTTTTCAATTGGATGCCGTTAAGGAAAGATGCCGATATGCAGTTGGTCAATTTATACAGGAAATATCCCTGAAAGTCGGACTACAAACTGTGGAAATTATGATTACCACAGAATGAGACAAATAGTGACACTAAAGATATTAGACTGGATTGGCCAACCTGTATGTTATTCTTGTAGAGAAATAGAAGACTCTGTAGAATGTATAGTCATATAACTGTATACGAAGATGATATGGACGGGATTTGAACTTGAAACGTAAATAACTGTGACTAAATATTACAATTCAGATACTTTAAGGATTCTACCATATCCTATATGGACGCTTTTGTAATATTGTTCTCTAAAGGCAACCTTGTTACTTTCTTTATTTCCCTTATCAAGGCAGGATCTCACAGCAACTACGCAACACAACATAATCTCATTTCATCAGCTAAACTTTGAGATTCACCGCCAATTATAGCGATTGGCTTTACGTCGTCAGCAATACGGAATGATTTATGTAATTCATACAAACACACACACACACACACACACACACACACAACGTACATCGACACACACATACACATTAGCACACATTCAAACACACTCACATACACATTTTCACAAACATACGTACACACAACGCATTCACACACACATACACACACATACATGCATAACGAACAGTCACAGACACATTCAATGTACATCCCCCCCACACAAACACTCGCAAAGCACAGTCACATACATAACATACCACGCACATAACATAACACATAACACGCATACACAATGCACCTTCGCACACACACCTACACACAACGTACATTCTCTCACACACACTAACATACTATTCATTACATGCTTTTGGAAATTCCTTTCAAATGACAATGACATGCAATACATCAAAGCTTTTCTCCGCGATCTATCATCGAAACTTCCCGGCTTTCAATTCGGAAGTGGTTAGGGGATTGCTATCAACTATCAGCGTGTATTTTGCTAAGAAACCATTTATAAGAGATATTTGTATTGAAGTATTTCATTAGTAGCTTCAAAACACACACACATACACAAGTGTGTGTGTGTGTGTGTGTGTGCGTGCGTGCGTGTACGTATATAATCTCGATAACTCAGATATGTTTCGCCCAAAGATTGGCCCAGGTTATGTCTAGCTTGATAAAACATGTGATAGGATCTATTCAGTAATTTTCAAGTCACGCTTTACGGTATCATGGCTCATTCAAGCCGAGAGTTATTGGTGTTGACTGAAATGTATCCAGGTATAGGTGGCCTATCTGGTATCGCTAGAGGAAATTTGCCCAGGTTTCGTTTGAAAGTGATGGGATCTTTTTCTTTTTCTTTTTTTTCTTTTTTGTTTTGGGGTAATATTAATTAGAGCGGAGCCTATTGCGGAAAAGAAATTGTGTTGCAGCGAATTTATGTGTTGCGAGCGTGAATTGTGCAGGGGTCGTATGGCATGTGGCCCCAGGCTTATAATAAATTCTTAATCTAATGTTAAGGTCACTTAAGCAATGCTGGTGGCATATTCTCCACATTGTGAAAGTGATGTTGCGCTCACGTTGGCGTTGAAGAAGTTTTGATATTTTAATAATCGATAATCTCAATAATTACGATCAGTCATGCTCTTTATTTTTTTAGCCAATACACTCTGGGTTTACTCAATTCTCGTAAAGCTTTGTTTGGTGTGGGGCCGTAGTATTATAGGTGTGGCCGTACAAAGGACAAGATGGGAATGGTAACATTTTGCTCTCTGGAAAGGAAAGTTCTGAAGATCCAGGAGCTCAGCCTGCGAACTACATCGATTTTATTGTTAATGTGGGCCCTTCAACTGAGATTGTTGACAGCAATCACTCTGAAATACCTGATATTAATGGATTCTGTAAGTAGTTCCTCAGAAGGAGAGAATATGTTTATCTGCGAGCAGTCTTTCTTCCATAGTAAATGAGTTCAAATTTTCCTCATTGAACTGCATTTTGTTTCTGTCCACACAAACACATACAATACCAACAAAGGACCTAGTCTATCGACAACGAATTTAGTTCATAGATAAATGGAATTTAGTCATTTGGTATGTTCTTGATAGTTGCACCAAGAAAAAGAAGTTTCCAAGCAAAACCTTTAGCCCCAACTTCTTACAAAAGGAATGTTAGTTTATAATAAACTAACAGCGATTCTTAGTTACAACCAACATCTCTTCAGCCAACAGCTATCGCATTTATCCAGTCGAAAACCTGCTTTACAATCTAGTCTCTCTATATATCTACTGTGCTGCCTATGCCTATCTAGGCATTTATAAACTGTTTAGAAACACAACTTTTAACTTTTAACCATAAATTCGTTAGTCGTTCTGTCATATGTCCGCCTAAACAATAGCAACAACTAAAACAATATTTGGTTATTTCTCTCCCTAATCGACTAATTATCAAGTGTGTCTCATCAACACATTATTCATAAGATATGTTTGTTTTTGTATAAGCGTGAGTGTGTGTGTGTGTGGTTTGTGTA
>NC_068997.1:57409905-57413875 GCF_001194135.2 Octopus bimaculoides | reverse complement strand
TGTGTGTGTGTGTGTGTGTTGCAAGAAAACATAACTCCCCTGCCATTGATCTTCTTTGTTTAAGAGAGATTGAACTGATTTATATCGATTATATTCCAGCAAGATGTGATCAGTGGACTGTAGCTGGGATTAGATTTATTGCTCTTGTTTTCACTTTAGAGATGCTGTTATTGTTGTTGTTTTTATAATTCTTCGGTGTTTTTGTTTTGTTGATTTGGCAGGCGGCGTTGTTTGATTATAATTAAATGATTAAATGGTTATAAATTAAGAAACTGATTGTCTGTTCAACATATTGATTTAAGGCATGAATTAAGAAACCAAATATATTGTAATGATAATTAGATTTTCAGATTAGTTCGTTAGGATAATAGTTCATGTTGGTTTTAATCGAGTTTGATCTAATATAAGATGTTTATTTAAATATAGCATGCCAGGTTATTAGGAACAGTAACGAGCAGGTGGAATATTTATTTTTAGTTCATATAGTAACAGAAACCCTTCATTTACCAACAAATTACTCCTTATTCTCCATAGTATTATTATAATATATACACGGTATATATATATATATATATATATAATGCAGGAGCTGCATTGAAGTAAATATTCTCACTGGCTGTGGTAAACGTGACACCGTCTTCGTTCCTCATATACCATTTATGCCATCTAATGTCCCATTCAAATTTAAGCCCTTATAGTTTTCTCTCTCACTTTCTTTTGTCATGAGCATAAAAAAGACTCATTGACAAAAACTAAAGTTGCTGGATTGCAATTTGAAGAACATATAGAAGTTCCTATATGAAATCCATCTTTTTTTCTACTTCAATTATTACATATTTTTCTCTTATATAATGCACACGTACAGGACGAGTAAACCTGACTGACAGGACACAGCATTTGTGATTTCATTGGACTATTACTTATCGTTGCCTTGCCATCCAATACGGTAGTACAACGTCGAGATTTCAGCACTAACATTGACCGCACACAGTTTAAATGAACTGTATTATATAATTGCCATTACTGCATTGATAAATACAATAACACATACAACTCACTTATTATTATCATATAATAAACAAACAGATTCATGTATGAATTTAAACTTTTTTAATTATTACATGTTTTTCTCTTATAACAAAACTATATAATTGCCATTACTGTATTAATAAATAAAATAACACATAAAATTCACTTATTGTCAAATAATAAACAAGCAGAAGTTCATGTATGTAATTGATCTTTTTTCTACTTCAATTATTACATATTTTACTCTTATAAAAATGCACACGAACAGGAGGAGTAAATTATATATACAATAATATTTTGAATATGGCTCCCGAGAAACAGTAAAAGTAATTACCCGATCAACGACGGGTATTACTGCTAGTATATATAACCCTAACCCTAACCCTCATTGTGAAAATTATGTCGGTCACACAGAAATTACAATACATAATTTTGAATATATAATTTTATACATCAGTGTTTCCTAATTTTTCCGCGTTCCACCAGTAGTGTTCCTTTCCTTTGATCTGAGAGTGAAGAATAATTCAAGCAAGACATCAACAATAGAATAGCAGTTAGGCTCCATGTATTTTTACAAATGTTTTCGAGGGTACAGGTTTAAATAGGACGACGCTCATAAAAAGCAAAGTCTACATATATATGTTCGCGAACTTCATACTGTTGATGTATCGGACATAGTTTTCCAGATTTAATGTTCATCCTTAAATATCACCCATATTAAAATGAACAATTGAAGGAAAAAGTAAAGAGAGTATTGCTGGGAAAGCTGGTACTGAAAATGATCATACTTTTAGCTTAAAAGGGCCTAATGCTTTTTGCCGAAATGAAAGCGCAATGTTGTGGTTCCTGAACTCGATAAAGTCAATATCATATGTTCAAAATATATTAATGAATTCATCAGATATGGGGTTTTTTCTAAGGGTATCTCCAACATTGACGAGACAGTATAACACTTGGTGTTGTGTTGCGATCTTATGTTTTATTTGTCCCAACTATTACGAGATTCCACTGAAAAATAATGAGTAAAAATTTGGAGCTACGAATGGAAACCAAAGTTTACAAGTAACAGCAGGAGAAAAACTGATTGAATGAACAGATTTTATAGGGAAAATATTTGTTTCAAGTTTATGTATTTTCGAATTGTGTTTTTGTGGCAAGAAACCTTATCTGTGTCTGTAAAGGTGTGCTGAGAATTAAGTAATCTTTCATGGAATTCTCTTTTAAAAACATAGAAAAAAATGATATGTTCAGTTTAGGTTTCTTTCATTATAGAACTGTTTGTAGCACTTCTGTGAGCTGGTGCCTGATACAGTTCACAACTCTATTCTATATAGTATATAACAGAATTGTGACAATTTCCAGATTGGAGAACTGCAACGAAATATTTTATACACCATAACAGACTTCATAAACAGAAATAAATGAAAAGTGATTACAACATTCTTCATAGAAGCGTAAACCGTTAAACTTATTCTTCCATAATGTAATTATTTTTAGTTTTATATATGAGAGAAGTCGTATGTAAGGGTAGAAGCCATATCAGAACAAACGTACGAAATCCGACTTTGTTTATCATCTATTTCACTTTAGAAGAAAATCGAACCCAGTTAAAATCCTTTCTCATTATGGACACTTGATTTTATTTATCTGAAATTGAATATTAAATATCAGTGTTTTATATAATTATACGTTGTCTAATATTTCAAAATATATTTTTATATATTGATAGAATTTAATGTTCAAATTACTATGTGTGTCCGACACCCTAATATTTCCGTTTTGATATTTATTGATGACATTTAAATTATGAGATTTAATGATCCAACACGACAAAAAGTCCTTTTTTTTTTTCGATAAACGAATACATAAATTCAGAAGTGCCTTTTAATAGTTTTTGAAAGTTTTCCGATATTGCATACGACCGTTAAGTACGTTTTGATCGTTTTATTAATATTTCTCCCAAATCCTACGCTGTTGTCTTGGAAGAATTGCTGCGTTAAGTTCCGGTAATTTGCGTTCGGATTACAAATACCGCCGAGATCAACGAAAATATTTTTACAGTCTGCGGTCTATAACTTATGAAAACAATTAAATTCTGAGGTGTATGTCATCGACAATTCCTTCTTCTAAATTGTGCGATACTGTGCCAATACGGAAATCGACATTTATACATGCGCATGTTCGCTAATCATTTTAATAATACTAAAACTCTAGAAGATGTTTGTGTGTACCCGAAATTTCTCAGAAATAGCACATTTTATCTTAATTTCTTTTACATATTTATTTTAATATTTACTTAACGCAGTGCAGTACAAATTTTCGTGATATTTGGACCTCTATTTATCAATGAAAATGATAAAACACAAATTTGTTTGTTATTTCTTGAAAAAAAACAAGACATGGCTTCCGTGACGTCAACGTACAGACACACATACAAAATACACATGTAATGAATGACACGTACGCTATCTGTGACACATACACACAGATAGTTTTCGCTCTTTCAGTCTATTACTCCCTAAGAAAAAAAAAACATTTACTTCTTGACATACACAATATTTTAATCGCTTAGAAATAATTTTAAGTGAATGTGATTTCTACAGGCCCATCTCTCTGACTTCACATATTAGCAAAGTCATGGAACGAATTGTCAGAAGGAGATTGATTGCGTTCCTAGAAGAAAATGACTTGCTGAATGAGACCCAGCATGGTTTCCGTCCAGGTAGAAGCTGCCTCACGCAGCTCTTGCAGCATTATGACTGGGTCCTGAAGCAGCTACTTGACCATTCAAATGTTGATGTGATATATCTCGACTTTGCAAAAGCCTTTGACAAAGTTGATCATGGCTTGATATGTCACAAGCTGCGAAACCTTGGCATAGCTGGTAAATTAGGAGAGTGGCTGCATGACTTCCTGAATGGTAGAAGTCAGACAGTTGCAG
>NC_068997.1:57402367-57408926 GCF_001194135.2 Octopus bimaculoides | reverse complement strand
GACCTCAGCTCTTCAATGCCCTGCCAAAACATTTGAGAGACATGCAAGACATGGATGCGGAGGTCTTCAAGACAAAACTTGACGCTTTCCTCTCCACGATACCAGACGAACCAATGGCTCGTAATGAGACGCAGTTTAGGGCAGCTGTGTCAAATTCTCTTATACACCAGATGTGCCATCAAAACTCTTGATTGGACCATGTCAGGTGGGGGAGAAGAGCCATGCAAGGAACGTGAAAATCACGGTGATGCACCAGCATGACCGCAGCCACTTGGCTGAAACACATAATTAAATAAATAAATATATA
Source organism: Octopus bimaculoides (assembly GCF_001194135.2). Classification (NCBI taxonomy): domain Eukaryota; kingdom Metazoa; phylum Mollusca; class Cephalopoda; order Octopoda; family Octopodidae; genus Octopus; species Octopus bimaculoides. The sequence goes on along the minus strand of NC_068997.1, from coordinate 57,408,619 downwards.
TATATATATATGTTTCTATATATAAGATAAATGTGCTTGCAATACGCTTTTTACGTGGTGTAACGGTGATCTACACATTATTTACTTCACATCTTTACGATATTGATTATCCAACCAGATCGCTTGCTGCCCAAACTATAGATTATCTGTTTAAACCTGTTTTCATGTTTTGTAAAATAGATCAGACTATTTCTACCCGTTGTTTAGCAAATATTTTAAAGAATAATTGACACTAATCAGGTCATCAAACACGTGAAACAAATCAAATGTACGAAAGATAACAGAAATAATGCCTACAAGGAAATCTATCAATTTTCCAACTAATATAAACCACCGCTCCTCCGCCACACTATCAGATACATTTCTCGAGTTGAAATTACGGAAGGGATGCAAATGAATCGTTATTATGAACGTATTGTATGCATAATGAAACAGTACTGATATAGGAATATATAAATTCATAATTAGCGCATTAATTCGACAGAAATATTCAAACTAGAGCAATATTAAAGAAGATGGAGGAAATATATTTGATATTTGCAAGAAATTAACAGAAAATAATTGCTAGGAAATAAAATATTCATTGAATAAAATTCTAATATATTTCCAATAGTCTTGTTTTGTTTGTGTTTTCTTAAGGATATTTATTTCCTACACACGATTACAAAACACGTAATGCACATACAAATACATAATATGTATGAATGTCTTAGTGGGTGTGTGTGTGTAAGTGTCTGGTGTGTATGTATAAATATATACACATTCATATATACACATTCATATCATATATACACATTCATATATGCATTGATAATTTATTTCAGACATTACAGTCACACTTATTAATTGCTATGTGTGATTGTAGAAATCTGCCTTCTTGCTAATATGTATGACAACTCTATTTACAGTGATTCGGAGTTTGTGTGTGTATGTGCATGCGCAAGTGTGCATATATGTGTGTATGTGTGTGTCAATGTATGTACAGAGAATTAATGTGCTATAGAAGGCTATAGAAATACTTATTGAACATGAAAATATCATTAATAGCAATAATCAGGAGAACATAATTTCACCCTGGGAGCATATAATTACTGTTCATATTTTAGGCAAAATGCCCCTTTTCAGAAAGTTCAGACAATGAAAGGGAAATACGCCTGTTATATTAAGTTTTCTATTTTGCATATGTGTCGTGAACCAGGAACCACGTGTTGAGATGCAGAATTTTGAACTTGCAATAAATTGTTATATGGAATGCATATAATGAGTGTATAATGAACCTACTTCAGCTATTATCGCGGGTGGGAAGCTATGCAACCAGTTCTGGTGCATCCCTCGGTGCGGAAGCATCGCGTCAGGTAATATGATAATGGCTATCTCGTTAAACAAACTATTTCCCGCGGATTTAATACAGCATGTTGTTAGTGACCGTAGGTTTAAGTCGTTGGGTGAGGTGTGGTGAGGGACAGATTTCGTTGCGAAGTTATAGATACAAACAGAGAGTAATTAAGAAAAATAAGAAAAAATAAGGAAAATAAACATACAATAACGTAAAACATTAATATGTATCGGTACCCAGATATAGTTACTACCATACCCTGTAGTTGTTGGTCATGGTTCTGATGTTATCTCTTTGATACGGAATTTTCTCCATATTTCGCCATATCTCGTATGTGTCTGCAAGGTTTTCACTTCTTAAGGCTTTCCAGCAACCTGTTTCCTTCGACTTAGTAACTGATGATAAGTTGATCTCCTGCCACTGCCACGTCAATTATGAGGCCCTCTTGTTTGCCTCCCCTAAAAGTTACTATATCCGGCCTTTGGTCCTATAATACCTTGTCTATCTGGAAGTGAAACTCCCAGAGGATTTTTGCTTTCGCCTTTTCGTCCATTACTTTTACCGATGTATGTTGGTACTAAACACCCGTAACCTCATATCCATACTTACGGTAGAGTAGCCATTATCATTATTACTATTATTGTTGTTGTTGTTATTTCCGTTCACAGTAATGGCACGTAGTGTAAATGAAATGGGTACCAGTTGAACATTTGGATCGATGTAATCGCCTTTCCCCCACTCTTAAAATTACTGGCCTTGTGTTAAAAATTTTAAACTATTATTATTGTTGTTGATGTCGTTACTATCATTATCACAACAACTACTACTACTAACAATAATAATAATACTAATACAGTATCGTTATTGTTTCATATTTTTACTGCACTCCAAGCAATTCTGTTACCTGTAACTAGACACATGTCACTTTGTTGCACCTAATTTATTCTCCCGCAACTAAGATTTCAAATAAAGTAAATCGACAGCTAATTTCATTTAAGTTGTATTTGGATTTTCTGTTTATACTTGACCTATGGCGCCCTTCTAATGTAATGTTATCTGCTATTGGCATTAATACTATAATATGCCGGTATCATGAGTCAAGATAGCTTAAACCAAAATATCTTTAACGAGCCTTAATCTTGAATATTAGGATGTCGTCGAAACAAGTGATATTGTGTAAGAACGTGGGGAGAGAGAGAGAGAGAGACCAAACACTGAACAAACATTAATCCATTAGATATTCTACGTGTGTGTGTATATATATGTGTGTGTGTGTATGTATGTTCGCGAGTTTGCTTACATATCTGTACACATAAAGATAGTGATTCATTTATCGCTTTAGCGAAGTTGTTAATTCGTGGATTACAACCCTCCAAGATGTTGAAATTGCCAAAAGAAACTAAGGTAAACATGAATTAGTAAACAAGATTATTCTTAAAGTGAGGTTTCTTGATTTTCTAATCCCGAGAAAAAGAAAGGATTCAGTGGTATCAGCAGGATGACCCAAACTCCCTGATATAATTAGGATTAGGATTATAGTTGTAGGCAGCGTAAGTTAATAATATCAAAACTTTAAATGGAACAACACAAACTGATCTAAATAATGTTTAAATCCAAGCAAGTTTTCATTTGGAATATTTTGACTAGAATTCTCCATCACATTGCTTTCATTATTCTAAAGTATACGTGGTTGCTTCAACTCTTCATATATTCGTGTAGAAATCCAGGTGATTCCTTACAGATACCAACTCTCAGACACGCCACAGGTACCTCTAGTGATTTTACTTAAATATCAATACTCATAGTTTTTTTTTTATCATGGTTCACTTACATAGCAGCTGAATATTACTTTTCGAAGACAATCAAATCAGAAACAAAAAGAACAGCGCTGGAAGTTTTCCTGACACGGGTAAAGATGGTCGAAACCCTTCCAACGTAGTGGATACCGCTAAAGAGAGCCAGTGACGATGTAATGCTGTTAAATTATGAATGTCATAATTCCAATCAATATTGGATTTTGCCAAACATCTTAGATCATATTTAAATAACAAACAAATCGATATCAATTTCTTTTCCATTCAATAATAGATTTAATTGCTTGTAATTTTCTATATCAAAGTCCATTCATCAATAGTTAATTAGTCTTATTGATTTCAATTAAGTTCCTGATGTAGTTATGTCCATATTAATCAGTTAAACATTGACTGACCTTGCAGTGCTCCTGCTGCTTACAGCACCAAACTATATTCCACATGGATCTCAATGACAACTAGGTAGATGACCTTATACGTGATCCCTTATTTGGTTACCCCTTTTATAAGGAACAGCGATGACAAGACCCTTGAATTCCATCTCATCATCTTAAAAACAAAATATACATTTATAATGTACTTCTAGGTGCATAGTGGCTGGAATCATCCTTGTGACCCTAACTCTGTTCGATCAGAGATGAGCAAAGGCTACATTAGAACTACCGCAACATCGAGGGTTATCGATCAAGCGATTGTCATGTGACTTGATCATATCATCTGTGCAACACTTGTGGAAATAAATGACTCTAACATGAATGTACTAAACTATTGATTTTTAAAATCTTTCTTCAATTTATTGTTGTCTCAAATTTCCAATCAACTATTCTAATTACATTCAACTTGGACATATTTCAATTTGCTGACCAGAAATTTATTTGCTCATCTATTTCTTCCATTCTTGATCCGTTATCCTTTCTCGGCGTATAGGAATACACTCGAAGCGTTACTCGAACTCATCTTTAACTTAGTTTTTGTTAAAGTTTACATCACGAGTATGTACTTTTGTTCTTCAAAGTTCGTTTGATATCGTGTCTTTCTTTCACCGATTGGACACACAGAACTTCCCGAATGTTTAAGTTTATGTTAAACACCATTTATATTATGATATCCTCATACTTATTTTGAAAGTTTTCACATTTCCTGACGATATATCGACCTCGGTAACTCTTGTCAACTTTTTGGGGATGGTTACTTCATAATTATGTCGACGACGTTCAGCAAGTCACGAGGTGGTTATCCCAGGAGGGCGACTTACAGCATCTTTTCACCCTTTACGTCGTAGTTATTGCATAGTTATTTCAGTGACATTAATACGTCTTGTCAGCATTTACTAAGACAAGAGTAATTACTTAGGAGATTTATCGATGTAACCTCAACCCAGTAAATTTATTGACAAAGAAGAAACATACATTATTGATTACTTTGTAGGTTATCAAGACAATAAGAGAGCCTGGTTGTGGTCACTTGACCTGCTAGAGATAGACAAACAAGTCTCTATTTGATCGCATCAAACATATTTTAAACAGTCAAAGTGAAATTTGAAAATGTAATTTTACATGGACTACATCCGAGAAAATAAAAGAAGCGCTGGTCACAGTTTGAACTGTGATTAAACTGTTGGAAGTTAACAGCGCTGTGGTTCATCAATTCTGATATAAATTAAAACAAAGACAGAAGCTTGTAGCTCTGGCAAACAGTACTGGTTTCAAATTTTGTCACAAAACTAGGAATTTCGTCTGTTGACCCCAGTAATCAACTAGTACTTATTTTATCGACGACGAGATGATGAAATGCAAAGTCGACCTCGGCGGAATTTGAACTCACAATGAAAAGACGGAAGAAACTGGACTAGTTATGTTTTATAAAAAAAAATAATAACATATTTTTAACATTACCACCTTCGAATTAGTCGCCGTCCACAGCATTACGACTGTCCCAGCGTTACTGCCACTTTCGGAATCCGGCCTGGAAGTATTTTCTCGTAAGTGAGTCGAGGACCATAAGCGATTCGCTCTTGATCTCGAAAACGATGTGAAAACAGCGACGTTTGAGCTGCATTTTCATTTTGGGGAAGATACGGAAGTCCACTAATGCTTAATCTGGTGAATAAGCCGAGCGCAGAAGAAATATCATGTTGTTTTTTGGCGACAGGGTGCATTGTCGTCATAAAGAATCCAATTCTTCGGTCTCCACCAATCTGGTCGCTTTCACCGAATTTTTGGTCTCAACCGCTTCAAAACATCGCAGTAGAACTCGAAATTGACGGCCTAGCCCCGAAGGACCGAATTCTCGACGCACAACGATACAGATGTCGATTAAAAATTCTCTTCACTGTGCTACAGCTCTGTCGTGACTTATACAGTCGTGGAGATGAAGGGTTGTTCCGTTGTCATGACTGCTGCTTTATCTCAGGGTCGGACTCGTAGACCCAACTCTCGTCACCAGTGATTATCCTCACATGAAGGATGAATTATCAGCGGCACGTTGACGGAGACCTTGACAAACTTCGATGCGATGTTTTTTTCTGCTCAGTGGTCAGAAGGCGGGGGACAAACATAGCAGAGACTCGCTGCATGTTCAATTCAGACTTTAGGATTGCCTACACGGACCCATACGACAGACTGACCAACAACATCAGCAATGTCATTGATTGTCCTCCGATGATCCTCATGCACAAGCTGATGACCTTTCTCCGCATTTCTGGGGGTAACGCTCCTCACAGATCTTCCAGATTGTTTATTATCTTCCAGGGACTTTCTTCCTCTTTTGAAGCGCCTGTGCCATTCGAAACATTCCGTACGACCCATTGCCTCATCGCCGTGAGCTTGTCAAAGCATATTAAATATCTCTATGCAGATTCCCAAAGTTTAACTCAAAAGCCTTTTGTTCCAGCTTCTTGTCCCTGACAAAATCGTAGTCTACACCATACACGTGATAAAAAAAAAAACAAACACAAATTTCACAACTTGCGAAGTAAACACAGCGATGACATTCGGCAGACTGGCTCATAAAAGTCACTGCTAGCTCTCACTACACACGCAACTGTGTTTTGCCATCTGTTGGCGTGCCACAAAACTACCACCTCGTATATATATATATATATAT
>NC_068997.1:57389294-57402275 GCF_001194135.2 Octopus bimaculoides | reverse complement strand
ACTTCCAACTTAACTCGATATTTATCCACTAAATTTATAACACTTCGCATTTCACAACAACTTCCTCTCTCTATCTCTCTCACTCTCTCTCTCACACTCTCTCTCTCTCTCCTCTTATCTATATTTATCCTTTTTATTCATTATTTAGTCCTTCAATATCTCTCACTTTTTGAAATGCTTAAAATATAATAACTGAAATACATGACAAATACTAAGAAAGGAAGTGGGGATGAATATTGAAGTCCAATAAAAATGTTGAGCTAAAATAATATACAGGAAATATTCAAATTAAATTCCTAGAATATTTGATTTTGTATTTAATGTTTCGTCTGGTTGCAATTGTGTAGCTTATTGTTTGGAAGTTGTGTGTTGAGAGAAGTTGACTGATTTAATTAGCTGTTAGCTGTAAGTAGAGATGTCTATTCGATGCGTGGGAGTGTGCAGTTGAATAACAAATTCCTAAATTTACTTATCACTATTAAATTATCCGTTTGCTATCTAAAGTAAACCGGGAGTTCTCACAAATGCTATCACAGTTCACTTTGGTAAAATGAATGCGGGTGATGAGTAATTAGTAAAGAGAAAAGAACTATAAGTGACTGGTGCTATTTGAGGACAGAATATCGGGTTACTACTTTGTCCTGATAGTTTATGTGAACTCTGAGGCTCTAAATTGATACATTGCAGAGTAGTATTTCTTTGCGCAGGATGACAAACAGTGATGAGCACCAGTGACTAAGTGAGGAACATCGTAATATTTTAGATGAGTTGCAGAAAGTAATGAGTAAAGAAGCGAGAAAAAGTTTGCCAGCATTAAAAGAAGGAAGCTGCTAGAAATGATTAGGAGAGTAGATTCCGTTATCAGTAGGATAGACACTAAAAATATAGAAGAAAACAAAACAAACGCCACCTTTCTTTCTGTCTCCTCTCTTACTCTCTCTCTCTCTCACTGACTCCCTCTCTTTCCCTCCTCTCTCTCTCGCTTTACCCCTCACTTCAAGTATACCTCCTCTACTTAACACTGTTTATTTTTCTTTCTACCTCTCCCTTCAACTGTAGAAAAGTAATAGTGACATCCACAGGTATTTACTGAAAGAGGGACAGACAGAGGGAGAGAGAGTGTGTGTGAGAGAGAGGGAGACAGATAGATAGATAGATAGATAGATAGATAGGCAACATTTCTTCTTGCAATATCCATATTTTCAACGGTTTTATCATTTATCGTCCAAAGTGCAAAGCTTAGCGGTATTTCATCTGTCTTTACGTTCTGAGTTCTAATTCTACCGAGGTCGACTCTGCCTTTCATACTTTTGGGGTCGATAAATTAAGTACCAACTGCGTACTGGGGTTCGAGATAATCGACTGGCCCACTCCTCCAAAATTTCGGGCCTTATGCCTAGAAAAGAATCCTTAGCACACTGGACAAAATGCTTAGCAGCATTTCGTCTTTCTTCACTTTCTTAGTTCAAATTCCTCCAAGGTCGATTTGGTCGTTCATCCTTTCGGGTTCGATAAGATAGGCACCAATTGAGTAGTGGTGTCTATATAATCGACTGACCACCATCACTGAATTGCTGACCTTCTGCCAAAACCGGTCTCGGTTTTGTCTTTCAAACTTTCGGATTCAATAAAATTAGTACCAGTTGAGCAATGGGGTCGATATAATCGACTTGCCCCTCCCCCGAACCAAGTCTTGAAATCAGTATTTTGTTCTTGTTTTAGCCGTTGAGTATAATTTCAACTTGAAATATTATCTTATATTAAATATTATGAACTTTTTTATTACTAAGTCGATCATTTGGCAGAAATGGGGTCGCTAAATGTAAATCCTTTTACTTTTTTTTTTTTTTCTTTTAGCTATTGGTCTAAATTCAGCTTTTTCACCTTGCAACCCATTCCGGTTGATTTAATCATCTCAAGGTAGAATTCGCTTCACGAAATCTAAGCATATTTCTGAGACAAACAGATCAATATTTATCTGGAATTTGTCAACGTTTGTCGAAAGTGCAAAAATGAAATGATTACGATTTCTAAGCTAAGGCTATTGCACTTCATTTACATCATTCATTATTAAACTTGAATTAATTTAGATCACGTCTTCATTAAATCTCCTGCAGGTATCAGTGCCTCCGGCCAGTATCAATGAGTTCATGTGTTACAATGTTTGGTTCCCAAAGGAGATAACTCCCTAACCATTTGGACATTTAAAACGCACTAAAGAAAGATGTGCCCATCTTCTCACGAAACCTCCACCATTATACTTATGTTCTTATGTAGTATAATTTTTTCATGAAGTATTATTTCTAAACGGAGAAAAACAAATCTATTTATAAAGACTAAGAGACGATATTGTAGCAACAGTTTAATAATTGTGATTGTCACGGAATATTTTCACTTGCTCCGCTTCTATATGTAGGTTGAAGTTCAACTTTATAATATATTTAGCTCATTATTTGTTTTAGTAACCACAGTCTATCGCAGACTCCCCATTCATGCTACTTCGGTATCTAAATCGTCTCATTTGCCATTACTGTTTAAGTTGGGAACAAAACTTATTCTGCAGGAAATTTCTACTTTGAAAAGGCAATAGAAAATGAAATATTATCATAGAAAAATTCTATAACAAAACATTTTTTTCCTCTCATATTTATTGGAAAATATTATTGGAATTTATTAAATTAGATATATCGGCTTTTGTGGCAATAGCAAATATTATATATTTCACTTGCGACAAATTAAACAAAATTGAAGAGGAAAACATCCTGAGGTCTTGAACTTTTGTGTACCTATATTTACTGCCAGAGCTTCAAGATTTACTCTCAACTAAACACAGTTTAGGGCAGTAAATTTACGTGAATAGAATATTACATTTTGTAAAAGGTAGCTTCCTATCAACCAATAGATTGACCTGTCACTCTATCCCTCGATCGCCCTCTCTATCTATCTATCTAGCTATCTATCTATCTATCTGTCTGTAAGTATGTATACATACACATATATGCATGTGTTTGTGTGTGTGTATTTATATAACGCGATGTATAAATCATATGGAAATACACATTTAAATATACATGTATAGCCAGCATATGTATTGTTAAATGCATGCCAAGTACCGAAAGGACGGACGCAATGAAACATTTCATAACACTGATAATCGACTGGGCGGAGAGAGAGAGAGAGAGAGAGGGGGGGAGTGCCGGAGTGAGTGAAACTTCAAGCAAGAAAAGAGGTACTTGGTTGCCATTACAGAGAGGATGGTATTTGACTTGGGTCAGGTATTAACTGACATGTTGTCAGGTAAACCATGGTATCTTAAAGAAGTACCCAGCTGCGTAAGTAATTTGGGAGAGGATCAGAGACACACAACTGCCAGTATTCATTCCCCGACGAAGGCTTCTTGGTACACCTAACACTGACTATCCCACGTGCTCACAACCTAGGAAGTCATTTAATTAATAGTAGATGTTAGTAATCAGTATACGTTTTAAGCGTTAGTTTGCCCTAATGTGGATGTGTCAATCCAATATGTTTGAAGCTTGTTTAGTTCCTGTCAAGGGTGCTAGTATTGTAATCACGTCATGGTGACCCTTGTTCAGAGATTTCAATTCGTATCTGTTATTTCCTGCCCTTTCCGTTATATATGTTATATATATGAATATATGCATGTACGTGTGTATGTTTGTATGTATACCCTCATATGTATGCATGTATATATACCCTTGCATACATACCTGTGTGGATTTTTGTATTATTATTCTTAATGTACAGGTTGTTTGGCTGACACAATACTTGCGATTCTTCCTAATAATATTCGTTTATAAAACTGTTAAGCTGTTTTCTTCTTGTCTGATGACAAATCTTCCATTTTAACGCTGTATTACCTATCACGATGGACTTGAGGTGTAAGGAGACAACATCTGTCGCTAGACATAATCTTTTGGAGCAAACTTTCCAGATATTTGGCAGATAATCTTCCAAATCACCGTTGACTATTTAATTAAAATAATAAGCAATAACGAAGTTATTTCCTTTCAGTTAATTGAGTTATATTTCCTTTTCAATACTTGGCGGAAAACATGACGCAATTAAATCACTTTGATTTATCTCTTCTGGCCAGCGTTTCTGTGTCAGACGGAATGACTGTGGCTGGAGATCACAATATGGCAAATAGCCAAGTCTACAATAGCTAGCAAACTCCGTTTAACGTACTAATTTGTTATGTAGTAGTAGTAGTAGTAGTAGTAGTAGTAATAGTGATATGACGAGATGGCAATTTCCAAGAGGCTCATATCATTACTTGAAGAATTCAATGAAATTAATAGTGTTGGTCCGTTAACCAATCTCAATAATTCACCATGCTTCTTCCTGTCTTATAATTATCTAAAATTTCTCTCAAATACACTCCGGCTTCCCCTCATTTCTCTACGGTTTCTCTACACCATTGTTTTCCTCTGCTGCTAGCTGTAATTATTTGCCTCTAACCAGAGGTTAACTAATAATGTTAACTAAATATATTCAAGTCAGTGTTTAAACACCCAATGTACTGAGGAGTAATATTATAATTAGAACTAATTAATCGAACAGGAAAAGATTCATTAACTCAATTAATATTATTATGTTAATGATTACGGTAAAAATGGGAAGCACCTGTCGACGTGTTTCTATCTTTATTACGGATAGGCCATGTTTCTCTTAGATATTCCCGTAGCTGCAAAAGTAGTGATGACAGAACAAATTCTTAAATGAAAAATATTGTGTTGGAGGTCGTACATTTTACTGTATTTAGATTAAACATTTTAGATAATTGTTGAGATACGCCATCAACATGGAGAAACAATAGCAACATTATTGTTAAAGTAGAAATTAATACGGTGAATATCAATGATGTACAGTTCTATATTTAAGAGATGAGAAATTATGTACTTTATTTACACTATTTACATTTCTCGGATTTTTGACGGGCATATGGCGTAGTGGTTAAGGGCGCGGGCTACTAACACCAAGATTCCGAGTTCAATTCCAGGCAGTAACCTGAATAATAATAATAATAATAATAACAAGATTGAAAAATACCTTAGGAATGAGAACCCAGGTTCGAAATTTCCCCAAGACAGCTGATGAAGGCTGGAGGGTATATCAAATAGCACCACATTTTTCATGGAACTGGTCGAGATACTAAAATATGTATAACATTATCCAAATTTTACATGATATTTTGGTTTTTACTTTCAATATTTAACTACGTTACAATCTAAAAAGTTGCAACTAAAATCTTGTTTTCTTCAGAATAACAAAACAAAGAACCCGCTGTTATATATTATGCATTTAGTGAAAATGCTGATTAAAAGACATAATGGTGGATAAAGATGTATATGTAATTGTGTGTGTATGTGTGTGTGTATATGTGTGCGTGTGTATAGTCAGAGGAAATATAAATACACGAAGTGAAAGATAATGTAAGAGGTGGGTGAAGTAGAAGTTTAAGAAATAAATAGATATACAAAAAGAAATAGAAGTTGGTAAGAAGACAACAAAATTATAGAAAGTAGAAAAGTAAACCAAGAAAACAAGAAGTCAGAAACAAAATAATTATAAAATGAAGATGAGAGAAAATATAAAATGACAAAGAAAGAAAAGAAAAAAGAAACGGGAGATGAAGAGAGAGAAGACAGTAAAAAGTAATAGACGAACAGAAAGAAAATAAGGAATAAGAAGAATTTTCACTTGTCAGTTATTTATCTATTGATGTTACATATGAATGAAATATGTTTTGTAAGTGGACAGGGAGAGAGACAGACCGATTGATAGAGAGAGGGATAGAGAGAGAGAGGGAGGAGGGAGGTCTTAATGTTAAGATCAAATATCATGGTTATTAAAACAAAATTACAGGAACTTTTAATGTTTCATCTCTACCAGAAAATAATTGCTTTCCTTCTTTCAGCTCGATTGAACACTGAACAGAACACAGAGAAGTCACTCGGTGTTAAAGAGAAAGTCCCTGCTTTCTTTGCTTCTTTTTCTTTAAGTGACATCTACCTTTAAACATTACGAGACAAAGAAAACAAAAAAAACGGGAACAATTTATAGTTTCTGAAATTTCGAGAAACAATACATAACAAAGAAATATACAAATTGTTCCCTGGTCATCAATATCCAGATTAGTCGCAGAACAGTACAGCTGAAAGTAATGCACGGGTATGGTTGTGTGGTATGGTTAAGAAATCTGCTTCATAGCTATAAGAGTTAGCTTTCAATCACACTGAACAAATCTATTCAATAATATCTTTTAGAGGACGTAATATTTGTGAGTTAAATCCATACTCAGAAACTATGATGAAGCCCAATGAATGGACCTTCAAACATTTCTCAGCAGTAAGCTTAATCCTCCATCCGATTTAACCTCCACGCCCGAGGTGCTCCATGCCTATTTTTAGTTGATTCCTCTGGTTTGTAAGTCTAAAGATAACTCCTTCCTGCCTTTCTCGTCATCAGTTTCGGTGTTTCCTTAAACAAGATCGCAGATGCCGTCCTTCTTCTTCTGACAATTTTATCAAAAAATTTCAATAAAATATTCTCGAGTATTTAATTCTGCTTTCTATCTGCTTCTGTTGCTAATGTTACCACCCTTACATCTTTAGATCTTACCACCGCTAAACTCCTTCAGAAAGTAGTCCTCCTAAAAGTCTTTCCCTGTCTGTGATTTACCCCAATGTGAAGGTATTCAACAGGAACATCAACCGCAACACTGACAACCGTCCATTATTCTTGACCTTTCAATAAATAAAGCAAGTAACTGATCCCGTAATTTATGTAGTAATGCAAAATATTGTAGCTATCGCAGTATCAGTGATGCGACAAATCATTAGCTAAAAGACTAATTCTGGTTACAATATTTACTGAAAGTAATTTCAAAACAAATTAAATTTCATTAAACATAAAATGCTGTGTTATAAGGGGAATGTGATTTTCCAGAAATGTTAGAGTCGTAAGCTTCAATGTGGCCTTGATGAAGCAGACCAATTATCTAATCTTTCCAACCATGGGCGTTTCGTTACTATGTCCGAATATCAGTCCAAAAATACATTTATTAAGAGTCATTTTTTTCTCTTGATATGACAAAAGGGATGATTTCTTACTTTACCCTAAGATCAGCCGTATGTCACGGTATGATTTCTTACTTTACATTAAGATCAGCCGTGTGTCACACGCGAACCTGTGGAGGAATCGTTCCCACTATATTCGTTTGAAACATTGCATAAAGAATGGAAACTAGGAATATTTGTATGACAGTGCTAGGTATGACAGTGCTAGGTATGACAGTGCTAGGTATGACAGTGCTAGTCCCAATCGTTTATGGATTCATTCTTCTGTTTCACATCGTCATTCATTGCTTCTATACTGATTAGAAATATTAAAAATTCTATTTATGATATATAAAAGTTTTCATGGAATCGGCTCAGCAGCTTTTTCAAAGTGCTTCTTACCAGCATTTTACTTTTACACACGCTGTGACATAAATTTCAAAGTGTGTATATATTGACAAAGCTTACTCGTTTCCTTACTTACCCCAAGATATTGAACTAGCTTTCTTGTTGATCTCCGGGTGCTTAGCATGATTGATGTATTCAAACATCAGCAATAACAGAACATGTATGCCTTCATCTCTGCTTCTTTGAATCGAGATTCAACAAAATTCTTACCATCCTTTGATAAATATTGATAACCAATCTCATGGTTTCATACAGGTGATGTTCAACAGATCTAGCTTTAAGCATGTCAAGTGTAATTGAAAGACGCTCTTATCCAATCATATTTCTCGAAGTTATGCGATGCAACAGGTACAAGAACAAAGGTTTACACCTCACCCCTACACATAGACACACTGCCAACTCCATTATAGTAACCAAGAGAATGCTTGCCATTAATACTGAATTTGGTTATAGCATAATATACGCGAAAGTTGTGCGAGAATGACAAATTTATAAACATGGGAATCAAACTAGGTGACCTGACCGCACTACAAAACCTCAAAATATCGATAGCTAAAACAAACGTATAAACAAACATTTATAGACATTCTTCGATCCAAAAGAAAGGCACTCATAAACATACTTTACAGACACCTACAGGAAGATATATTCACGCAATAGGAAAATATAGCGAAACACGCGCCCAAAAATCACATATACACCTCTCTCCCTCTTTCTCTCTCTCTCTCTCTCTTTCACTCTCTCTCTCTCTCCTTCACCCTCTCTCTCTCTGCGTTTTCAAGTTATTTTCAAAGCACCTTATATTAACTATGAGAACGCTTGCAATGCGTGTTTAAACAATGCCAGGCCGGCGTTATTACAGACATGCCTGTCTCATAGTCAGTTGTTGTCAACTTGAACACCCGTCTATCAATGTGTTAGAACGATAATAATCGGTGTTGCTGCCTTTCTCTAGGAGCGAACACGACTGTGTTATTAGTTGAGACAAAAGTCTGCCTTCAAAAATAATACTTTTCCATCACACACACACACACACGCTGGGGCACCACCAAAAATTTTTAGTTGAATGAATCGACCCCAGGTTGTATGTTTTAAGCCTGGTATTTATTCTATCAATCTCTTGGTAAAATAAGTAGGTTATGGGGACGTAAGCAAACCAACATTGGTTGTCAAACGGTGGTGGGGACAAATACACACAGATATATATATATAGGCTTCTTTTCGTTTCCGTCTACCACAAATCCATTGACAAGGCTTTGGGTCAAGTGTAAGAGGTAGAGAGAGAATGCGAGAGTGAGAGACGGAGAGTTAACTGTATAAAAGAGGGAAGCGAAAGAAAATGAGACAAAAACAAAAGAGAGATAGAAGTGGTGGCGAGCGAATGACAGAAAGAGAGGAAAAGAAAGAAGGGAACAGCAGTTGAAAGAGGTTGGGAAAGAACGAAGGAGAAAGAGAGAGAGAGAGAGAGAGAGAGAGAGAGAGAGAAGTTAAAGAAATGATAATAGTATAAGGACAACTAATGGAGCGACATATCTGATAAACGACTAAGTTGTGCAGATGAAAGAAACTGATTGAGAAGAGAACGCATATAAATAGAGAGAAGTACATTGAAAGAGAAGGGGCGAGAAAGAGAGAGAATGAGAGACAACCAGAGAGAAAGTGAGAAAGTAAAAGACTTTCAGACAGAGATAAAAGTTTGAAAGGAGATATTTTTTTTTATTAACTATTGCAAAAATTCAAGTAAAGCACGTTTCACACGTAATAAAGTACCATGCTGAGATACTGCACCAAAACCATTGTATAAATGTGTGTGTGTGTGTGAATGAATGCACGTATATGCATATGTACACACATATACACATCAATGTGAATGCGTACGCATGTATGTGTGCATATATCAACACACACACACACACACTCATATAAAACTCTCAACTGTTTAATACCTTATTTTCTCACCATGTAAACACATCATACAATTGATGACGAACGTAAGTCAAAATGGCAATTTTAGTATTCAGTCTCCACAACGGCAATATCTCTACTTGTATATTTTTTTTTTTTTAATTTTTGTTGTTGCTGTTGTTGTTGTTCTTCCTCTTCTTCTTCGTCTCATTATTATTATTATTTTTATTATCATTATTATTATTGCTACTACACACTTTATCTGATTACGCGCTCGGTTTTAAAATTACGCTCATATCATATGACATTTCACTAACATTGAGTTTATAAACTTTCTAACGGATATATATGAGTTAGTGTGTGAATACCCGGCGCGCGCGCTTGCAAACACACACATACACACGCACAGACGCTCATGATGTGTGTTTATGTTTGTCTCAAACGCTTGATTACATCGCGTTCAATGTCTGAAAACATATTAATCGCATTTATTCAAAACAGTATAAATTTTATGAAACTGTTGCAAATGTGTTGAATGGCAGACAATGATTTGAAGAAGATAGGAGAATATTTGGAATTTGGTCAGAGAATAATTTGTTAAATATCAAATTTAACCAATGTAGCAATAATATTAATAGTCATGATAATGATTCTGTTGATGATTATAATGATAGTAATAGTAACAATGATATTACTATTACTACCACTGTTACCACTACTACTAATAATAATAATAATTGTAATATTTGTTCTTTATTTTTCGCCAAAGCTTATGCATTCAATGCAAATCGCGTTAGAAATGTTAGAAAGGTAATTACAAACTGAATGAAGTTGTTCATATATACATAAATTCATATATCTGTATATATATATATATATATATATATATATATATATATATATATATATATATATATATATATTACATATATATGTATTTATGTGTGTATATATATATAGATATATATACACACATATATGTAATATATATGTATACATATATATGTAATATATATTACATATATATGTATATATATACATATATGTACATATATACATATGTATATACGTGTATATATATCTATATATAACAATAGTTTCTTATATATATATAAATATAAATGTGTGTGTGTGTGTGTGTGTGTGTGTGTGTGTGGTAGTAGTAGTAGTAGTGTGTGTGTGTAGCAAGTGTCAGTTGAGCAATGAGGTTCACTTAATCGAGTTGCCCCTCCTCGAAATTGCTGGTCTAGTGCCAAAATTTGATAGCAATAATAATAATAATAATAATAATAACGTTTTAACGACTAAAAATTTAAGAAAGTAAGATTCAGCGATGACAAAAAATAATCGCACTAGAAATAGCGAGGAAAACTATTAAAAATATGAAGACTGATAAAGAAAAGTGGAGATGGACAAAATGATAAAAGATTGGAGGAAAAAGATACACGAAGGAAGATGAGTGCGATAAAAATATTTAGATTAGTGAAAAAGAAAACGGAGGTGATTCCGCAGATTAAATTAGTGAAAATATAAAATGAAGATGAATAAGTAGAAGAGACGTTAGAAAAGGAAAAGAAGTTGAGAGAATTATAAACTGTGCTATAGCTGTGAATATCTGCAAATAAGTTGCAGGACATTTGATTATAGCTGATTGCTTTTTCTTCATCCATAACATAAATATATATATAGATATTCATGTGACTAGTTTAAATGTTATGACGCATTTCGTAGAAGCCACTGTCACAGTTATGTGTTTCGAACTGGTCAATCACCTTGCCTATGCACGAAAGTCTTCGCCTCCGAATCATCCAGTAATTTCTGCGCCGCTTAAACTGTGTAACACCAAATTTATTTTTTTTTCTTTTCTTTTTTTTTTCTTTTTTGGTTTTTTTTTCAACGTTTCTAAGTGTTTTTCTTCTGGTTTCAGAAGAATACAAGAAAAACGATATCGTTTTCACTTGTAGTCAACTAGAATATAAAATATACTTAAATGATGATGATGATGGTAATAATAATAATAATAATAATAATAATAATAATAATAATAATAATAATAATAATAATAATAATAATAATAATAAAAACAACCACATCAACAGCGACAGCATCGATAATGATAATTATAGTGGTTTCCCCACATAGGCACGAACGACAATTGTATACAAATATTTGGATTCATACATATACATATGAATATGTATGTATGGATGCTTGTATGTATGTATGTACATATGCGAGTATGTATATGCTGATTATATAGCAATGTCATATGATGAAGGTAAATTCAGAAATAATTATACAATTATCGGCTCATGGAATACATGGCATGTTATGCTGAAATAAAAGATATTAATACACGATTATAATTAAAGTTGAATAATGTTAAATTACATCCTTCCATATAGTCATTGACACGCACGAACGGAATACACACACAACAAACACACACACACACACGTATGTTTGTATAGATGCATGGATGTATGTATACATGTTCACATGCACAAGCTGATTACATACACAGACAGATGCTGGCGGCCGAATAATATTGAAACCAGTTGACTTCATTGATTATAAACTGTGATACTTATAATTATTTTGTCTTCGGAAACAAACATATTTTACTTACTTTTTTTTTTCTTTTAATACTCATTTTAAATTTGATTTTGTATTTTCTATTTTAATTTGAAATAGATAAAATATCAACTGCAATCAGGAGTTTGGGCTAAAAATCTACACAAAACAAAGAGAAATATACCGTTAAAGCTGAATTCCATAAGTTATCGATTTTCAACATTTTCAGACAATTATTTTTCGGTAAAAAGTCTGGTTTGGCGGAATGGTGGATAGTTGGACAGCAAGTCTTAGCATGTTAGTTACAACACTTTATGCTCTGAGGACGAATCTTGTGGTTAAATTTGCCTTTGATGAGATAAGGAACCAGTGTATTAGATTGATAGACATATAATATCCAGTATAAGTACATGGAAAATAAATGAAGAGAAGAATAAGATTAATGCGTCATCATTAGCTAGCTGGGCCCACGATACTCAACATTCGCTGACAGACAAGGAGGGAGTAAAAAAGAAAAAACAAGAACAAATTGAGAGCAGTGCCTAAACAGCGATAAAATCTATCATTACCGGAAATAAAAACAATTTAATTCGCATTCTGCGATTGTTATAAATTAAGTATTTTCAATCATAGCCTCACTTCACCAATGTGTGTAAGTTACGAGCAGCTACTCCATAATGCCACCAGCATCTATCTAACTTGGAATGAAATGTAAATCTTATACATTTTGAAGCATATCATGTTGTCTGATGTGGTTCCCTGCACTGTGCCATGCGCCTGATGTCATTACATCGTTCCCTACCCACTAGAGAGCAGTGCAGAAGGCAGCCGAAACGAATGTTGTGCTATATACAACTTCTAGTTATACTCCGTCTTACGCATCAATCATTTAAAATATTCCCTACGGAAACCCTCGATATTCCGGACATAGATCCACACACACATACACACACACACACACACACACACACACACACACACACACACACACACACACACACACACACACACA
>NC_068997.1:57382517-57389110 GCF_001194135.2 Octopus bimaculoides | reverse complement strand
ATATATATATATATATATATATATATATATATATAAATGCATACAGTGTACATTTAAACACATAAGAGAGATGACCATAATAGGACATCTAACATATAACATATTATAACATATAAGCACGAGGCATGTTTCTATGTAGTGCCTCGTATTTATGTGTTAATCATGGCTTTCCTGCTGACGATAGCTGGCCTTACAAAATATTTTATTTTGCTCAAAAATAGCTTGAAACCATGGTTCAGGAAATAGATGATAAGTGTTTTTATTTTTCATTCCCTTTCGAAATTATCCCTAATTGTGGTTTGGAGTTTGACTGCTCCTTCTATCAGGTTAGATGTCCTATTATGGACAGCTCTCTTATGTGTTTAAATGTACACTGTATGTATTTATATGAATAATATATAGTCTATTGACTACTTTTTTTTCTTCTCGCTAGACCACTGGTAGTAAATAGAATTTCTTTTTTTTTTTTTTTGCTACCCTGAAATTTATTAATATACGTCTATATATGTAAACGTGAATATATATGTATATATATGTGTATTTATATATATATATATATATATATATATATATATATATATATATATATATATATATATATATATATATATATATGTATATACATGTGTGTGTGTGTGTGTGTGTATACGTGAACATATTCGCCTGCATTTATTTATTGTAAATTTTCCTGAATGTTATCATACATATAGTTGTTTTAATTATGTTCAGAACTTCCTTTCTACATTTGATTTTTTTCTTTCAATATTTAATTTTGTTAACTTTGTTTTCCTCTCAATGAATATTTGTGAAATTCCAATCTAATCATATTTCTGGTTTAAATCGAGACTAAGAATATTTTTGTGTCAATACCAAAATATTAAAATCAAACCTTGCAGAAATAAACTTAAAATATCTATAAATAAACAACGGGAAATGGTGACTTATTAATATTTTATTCAATAGCTGCCTCCTTCATCGCGCCTATTCGCTCAAAGATTATATTAAAAAATTACAGCAGGTAAATTCTCTAACTATTTATCCGTATATAAACATATGTATCGATGTTATATCTATGTATGCATATCCGTGTGTCTATGTACCTATCTCTCTGTCTCTGTATGTCTCTCTCTCTCTGTCTCTGTATGTCTCTCTCTCTCATTTCATACCAAAGAGAGCGAGGCAACAAAGGAAGGGGGAAACCTGAGTAAAGTTATGGGAAATCGTTTCCAGACGGTTTAGATGATAACAGGTGACCCTAAGTTGGTTTAATGACTGCACAAACAGTGAAAAGAGGTCAAGCTTACTACAGTATAAGTGGCAAGTAATGCAGATGCCGGGTGCTATCTTTAATAGAATCTGTTCTCATAGAGAGGTGAAAGGACTGGAAGGAGTGCTTCTCTGTCAATTAGTGCATCCTTATTAACGTTTCAGTAATTGTTCCATTGCTTTATCAGCGTCTGTTACAGATCGACGATGTAGAATAAAGCCTGCTGTTAAGACTCTTAATAAACAACTGAGTCGTGTTAAAAGACGCATTTATAGAAAAGCTTCTTCGAATAAAAAACATTTGGGAGGATGTTATAAACAGGATACCTTAGTCACCATCGCAGTCACACAATGCAAAGTCGGAAATTTGAGGAATATGGAGGATACTAGTATTTTTTTTTTAAAAAAACAAACAAAAAAAAACTAGATCCAACCGTCAGCAATCAAGAAGAGTTGTGTGAAACTAATTGGCCAATATAAAACTACAAACCTCCACATATCGTATAACTTGGTCGCCTTAAAGTGTGTTTCACCATGTTTTAGGGATGAACTTTTTGCCGTCTCATGCGCTAAGAAATGATAGAATGGGGAAATATTTTAAATGTATTTTAGAAGATGAACATTTCTATGTTTTTGATGTTGCTTAATTCTGATCAAATGGTGTTCGAACTGTTACTAATCCATATTGATCCCCTCATACACAGTATATTTCGGACTGTAGGAGAATATGGTTACTATTTTTAACAGATTAACTGTAGAATCTTTTTTCTTATCATGATCTGGGAGCAGATTATCTTCGAAGCTAATCAAGCAGAAGTGAAATCAAAGGTGTTTCAACTTTAAATACCTTGTCTTTTTTTGCCACGCATAATGAATGTGCAACTACGGACTAAAATATATTCTTCCCTCTTTTTCTGGCAGCAGATTTGACTGTCGTTTATCACATGTTAAGTAACCCTGTAATGGATTCAATATTATCCAATGTTTCATTCTTGTCACAACCTTAAAATACTTGCAAGAAATTGCAACAACTCTGAGATTCTCTTGACATTAAGCACGCTTCCACAATTACTAGAAAAAAACCACTACTTTGTTTACTTGTAGATTTTACTGATTTGCTATAAAACATTTCCTTCCTTCGAGACGCCCGGCAGCCATTTTATTTTTTTATTTCGTTTTTTATTATGTTTCCTTGTTTTACTTCTTTTTCATTCCTTTTCTCTTTCTTTTTGTAATGTTTTTACTGTTTTGGTTTCAATTTGTATTATAGCAGATCAGACATAAACCAAACATTAAGGAAATGAATCTGTCATTTGCTTAAAGAATATTCGAGACGATATTGTTGTACTGCAAACAAGAACAAGAATTAAGAAATCTCTGCAAAAAAAAATATAATAAAAATAAAAAGACAATAACATTTACCAAATATACCTATCTCCACACTACTGCACCCACAAAATAAACAACACTAAAATAAAAAAAAGAATGTATTAAATTCTTTTTAGTTATTTTTTCTTTGTAATTCTTAATTCGGTGTCTTGGCGTGGTGCAAAGATGTTTTTGTGATATTAAAACGAATTCGATTTCGGGTATATTAGTTACACAAGAGATTTGTAATGTATCATGTTTAATTACTAATTGCTAGAGATAAGGTCATAGTCCACAGTAACAGTGATGAATTAAATTTGAATGGACCTCTGCCAGAACATTAGCATTGCCAAAATTCTAGAGGCTGAAGGAGATATAATATTTCTTTTTATTGGTAAGTTGTTATTAAACTGCTACAGGCTGAATCAATTCCGTTTAAGACAACAATTCGAAATAATATATCTTGTAATGGTCGAGTTGGTGTTGGTATTAGTGATCATATCAATGTAGAAGTTGTAGTTATAGTACAGGGACAGTGGTGTAATGAGATGGGTTTACAGAATTCCTAAGCAAATTCAAGAGGTAATTTAAACCAGAATACATGAGACACGAGTTAAAATATATTCGCCTAAAAATCGTAACCTGTCATTTCAGACTCATTAGAATTAAACCGCAAGAAAAACAATAACAAATGGGTGAAAACAATAATTATAATAGAGACTCTTGTAGCGGGTTTGGAAATGTGTGTTTACAACTCCACAACAAATATAATAATAAAAATAATCCTTTCTATTAAAGGCACAAGACCTGAAATTTGGGTGAAAGGGAGTAGTCGATTACATCGACTCCAGTGCACAACTGGTATTTATTTTATCGACACCGAATGATGAATGGCAAAGTCGACCTCGGCGGATTAAGAACTCAGAATGTAGTGACAGACGAAATACCACTAAGCACTTCGTCCAGCACGCTAACGATTCTGCCAGCTCACAGCCTTAATAGTAATAATTAAAAGAAGAACCCGAATGTGGAGTCTAAAGGCAGAAGCAATAGATGCATTAATCATGATTAAAAAGCATTCAGACATATACATAACCAATACACCAGGGCTTACAAATATATATAAGATATAAAATATAGCACTATTAGGCACTGCACACACCCCCACGTAAAGCACTTTCCATACAGTGAAAATAAGAGCACCAAAACGAACTACAGCATGTACCCAAGGCACACAGAGCTGCGCTCGGTAGTGCAGTGAAAGCACGTGAAAAAAATAAGACTATTAGATAATAATAATAAGAAGATGATGATCAGTAGCAGCTGCATCATCAACAAATGTAATGAATTCATGGAGTAGAAAACTGGTGAATGAATAAAATAATTTATTTAAAAAATTGAAATTTTCAAAATTTTATTTAATTTGCAGATAGCGAAAACTAATAAAATTGAATTTCTTTCTAATGTTTTTAAATCCTATGAAATGCGTTGATGAAACCTCGCAAAACACAGAATGTTATGGAATCATGTGAAATCTTTAAAAAATGCCATGCAAAGATAATTCTAGAATTTAGTGTGACTAAGGAGAAACGAGACAAGATAACAGAGAACAGAAATGATAAAGGACAGAAATGTGGTAGTGGTGGAAATATGTTGGTGGAAGTGTGAAAGAGATGGTCTGTAAAAAGATTATTAAAAACAAGCCATGATTTGTAAAATAATTGTTAATAATAGTGAGGAGTAGTAAAAAAAATGTTAAAAATATAATGGTTTATAGAAAAAATTCTTTAAAATTACTGATGGCCCAGAATCTGGCTATAAATTGCGAAAAAGATTGATGAAACAGGTGATTGCATTCGTGTGACTCAAATTCAAGAGGTGGTCTAAAAAATAGATCGTTAAAATCTCGCTATAATTTATAACAAAAGTGACCAAAAACTAGTGTTTTATAAAAAGAGTGTTACTATGTCTATTACCTGTGAAAATGTTTGTTAAAAATCTAGTGATTGTCCACAAATGTTTATTATAGATTAGAATTAATCTATTTCAAGATTGTTAAAAAATGGAGACAGCCAGTTTCACAATTGTTGCAGTTTTGTGAGATTCTTTAAAAACATTAAAAATTTAGTGGTGGTTGTTAAAAAGAAAATTATTGAACATAATATTTGTATTTAGTGAGAATCCGTTTTTCTACTCAAAACTTGAACCAATAAATTTCAGGGAATATATTGTCTTTGTTTGTCACCGACACCGACTATCACTAGTTTTACCAGTTTAGAATTTTATAGATATTTTCTCTTTAACATTATATTATTCAAATAGTAATACATGAGGTGCAGAAAAAAAAACAGTGTTAGTTCAAACGATAACGTTTTTATTCCTTCTTTATACGTTCTAGCAAATTCGGACGTGAGTATCTGATCGTTGTTATTTTTTCTTCATCGGCAAACACCTTCTTCCTCTGAAAGATATATCTTCTTAACACAGAACAGCATTCAGATATTCACGCTCGAATCTCATAAAACGTATTAGGACTAAATAGATATTATCATTATCTAGTTTATGGAAGGCAGCGAGCAGGCAGAATCGTTAGCATTTTGGACAAAAATGTTTTGGTGGTACCTCTTCTACCTATACCTTCTGAGTTCAAATTCAGCTGAGGTCAACTTTGCCTGTCATCCTTTCGGGGGTTGATAAATTAAGTAACAGTGAAATACTGGGGTTGATGTAATCGACTGTCCTCTCTCTCGCAAAATTTCAGACTTTGTGTCTAAATAGGAAAGGATTATTTAGTTTAACGAAAGCAGCGAATGGTAGAGTCGTTAAGGCTTCTGACAAAGCTGCTTTGGCGATACTTCTACATACGCCTCCAGAGTTCAAATTCAACCGAGGTTGACTGTGCGTTGCATCATTTCGACGTTGATATAATAAGTACTGGTTGAGTATTGGGGTCGAGTGAATTCGCCAGTTGATAAGTTAAGTACGCACTGGACACTGGGGTCGATGTAATCTATCTTTCCCAAAATGTTGTTTCAATATTTGAAACAATTATGCATTTACTCTCATGTAACTTCAAATAGCTGCTACTTAAATGCATCTTTTTTCCATTTTAGCGTTGATGAACTGATTATCAATAACTTTAATCTTTACTCTCGGCCTCAAACCGGATCTATTCCATCTCAATCACAGATTTTTTATTTAATTATCTTTTTAAATAAACAGTTTGAAACTTCGAATATTGGTAGAATTTCTCACGTAGAACCCGATTTACTCTGAACGGTTTTGATAAAATTTCGTATTTTAGAAGTTATTTCGTGTAAAAGTTGTCGTATTTAGGTAATTTCAACCAATCAACGACGTGTGTTCGGTTGAAGAAAGCTACTGTTGTGTGCGATAGTAATCGAAGAGGAACATGTTGTGTGTGTGAAATTTATGAGTGAATGATTCAACAAGTAGAAAGATCTAAGGGGAGGTACTTGGTTATCGTTATTATTGAGGGCAGGGTTGATAACGTTTTAGCTATCAGTAGGGGCGGGGAAAATATATGTACATACACAAAGATTTGAAAACTAGCTGAGTGGGGAGAAATATGTACTGTGATGGGTACATCGTGAATTAAATTATGTAAAGAGATCAAACTTGGTTATGCGTGCATATTTAGACGTCTTATGTATATCAGTTATAATCTGGTTGTTGACTTTTTTTATCATGATAACCAAACATGGAAACTGCTCTATGTTATATTCCATTGTGAATTGAATGCTACTATTTATATCATTTAGTGTTGATTTGAAATCCAAAAGTTTGTCAATAGTCTCCTTCCAAATGATAAGACTGTCATTCTGATATCTTTTCCAGCTTTCTCTTATGTAATGGTGAAATGAATAACCATATTTTTAAAGTGGCACTTCATATATGGTGAATTCAAAATAATCCATTATCAAGTTCGTATATTATAT
>NC_068997.1:57377275-57382507 GCF_001194135.2 Octopus bimaculoides | reverse complement strand
ATATATATATATATATATACAAACTATGTCATTATAAACCCGAGGGACTCCGGGTGTCTCTTCTATAATATACATAGTCAAGTTCCTTCCTGAGTCATCTAAACTCATAAGGCCGGTTTATCGTTTTCCATGGCGTATATATTCCCCACCTGGATGGGACGCCGGTCCGTCGCAGAATTACTCATTTTTAGGAGCAACAAGAAATGAAATGTTTTGCTCAAGAGAGCACAACGCATCTCCCGGTCCGGGAATCGAAACCACAATCTTACGATCATGAGTTCAACACCGTTATCACTAAGCCGCACGCCTCCACTATATATACATGCATGCTTACAAATATATATCTGTATATGTCTGGATATATATATATATACTGAGAAAAATTATATATATATATATAAGAATAAACATTTTCGAATATATATATATTTGCATGTGTATATTTGAATATTTGAATACACACACACTCACATATGTACGTATACGCTTGGGTGTATGTGTGGATGTGGTTTTATGTATACTTATATATATATGACGAAAATGTTAATAAATAACAGGTTTTAATTAAAGTGTCAAATGTGACAGCGAGAAAAACACTTTGATTAAGGTTTTATTACAAAGAAATAAGTTGATTAATTCTTGGTGATTTCCTCTCCACTTCTTTATATTAGCTTTCTTGTGTTTCTGTGTTGAAGAATCGACAATGAGAAACCCTGGAAGATAGGGGACAGAACGAAACCCAAGTGAAAGCAATATTTCCTTTGACATTGATATTGTAATGGCATAAATAAGGGCAACATATATAGAAAACATGAGGTAAGGTGTTGCAGCGACTTATTCGAACCAATATCAATAATGCAGAGGTATCAATGATTGGAAGATGATATAGCTTATGGAGAAAGGATCTTTTTTTTTTTTTATTCTGTTTAGATAAAAATGCGTGTGTATGTAAGTATTATGTATAAATGAGATTAGGAAAGAGGCCGTGGAAATGTTAAAACAACAGATAGTGAGGGCTAAAGAGGCGCCCAAAATCTATGAGGTCATAATGGAGCCCTCTGTGATTACTATATACTTCATCTTTTTGCATTGTTAGGTGTATATCGATAAATACAAAGCCACTGCTTATGTTTATCCATTTTTATTAATTTGCATAATTCAAACAAATTCAAAGCAACAAAAACGACTCAAGGTGGCTAGTACCAAGAATATGGACAATAAGCACAAGCAACTTACCCAAGACTACACGTCAAAGTATTTCGTTTGTTGGTGTCAAAGTATGAAAGCTGCTGTGCGGCGGCGTCTAGTGTAGATAGTAGCTGAGGTCTACTTTCTTGATTCTTGAGACCATCTCCCCTTCTCGGTGGAGTTTGTCATAATTGCCACTTAGTATTTGTTTGTTCTTTTATTGAAGGGGAGATAAGTTTAATACATCCAGTATTTATTTGTATCATATTTGATACGCCTTTATTTGACTTTCCTGTCCATAGCCAGTAGCTCATTTACATAATACAGACATATACACAGACACGTATATGCTGCATCCCAATAATACACACACACTCGCACACATACACATACAAACACACACACGTATATGTGTATATGTTGAATATTTGTAAGATTTGAAATGCCGCAGTATCCAAAAACTAAATCTATCGCTCTGATCTTGTTGCCTAATACACTTTACATTAGTTTATCTTTTGCTTTGAAGGTAGGATTTTCTCAAACTATACAATTATTCATTTATTTCGACTTTGTGGGAGAACGAAAAATCAAAAATAAGAAGAAAAAACATCTAAAATGCTACACTTAATCAATTATTGTTTGTCTGTTCTATTATTGCCTCAAACCTGTGTTTGTGTCGCTTATAACAAACATAAAACGTGCACGGCATGGGATACAGATCTATATTGGCTCTAGCGTGTGATAACACCAGATACAAAGCTGTAACAACTATGATATTACCACGCGTAATATAAACAGAGTTATGAACCACTATTTGTTTTAGGTCTTTTCTATATTTCCTTGAAAAGCGACCAACGTAAATGTTAACATCGGTCGAGACAGGCAGACGGATAGTGAGAGAGAGAAAACAAAGGGTAATCTCCTGTTTACGAAGCACATTTTGTGCCAATTCAAAGCCATCTGTAAAACTGTTGAATCATCTGATAATACAAGTCTACCATCCTTAATATTACTACCGCTATTGATATTTCATACCTTCTCAGGCGGTCTTGTCTAAGTGTGAGTTCGTCAATATTGATGGCACGTGGTGTAGTGATTAGGATATTCGGCTTACTGTCGTAAGGATGTGAGTTCGACTCCCAGCGGCGCGTCGTGTCCTTGAACAATACACTTTAGACTAAAATGGAGCGGCAATCCTAGAGTCAAGTACAGTGCGTAACATGAGGACTGATATGAGCAACAACTATTCGTTTCATGTACATACCACTACGGTGGTAGAATGTGCTCCAGTCCACTCAGTGGCGAAAATGAGTTATCACAATCTGTGTCATGCCGAATCTCTTTGAGAACTATGCTAAGGGTACGTGTGCTTGTGGAATGCTCAGCCACTTACACCTTAACTTCATGAGAAGGCTGTTCCATTGAATGGATCAACAGGAAAACTCGTCGTCGTAACCGATGGAGTAACAGTTGCCAGCATAAAAAATAATGTTTATAAAAACCATTTTCTATTGAACGACCGACTCAGGTTATCAACTGTCGGAATTATGTGGAGCATCTGGCGTAATTCGTTTCAACATTTTTCCAGTCTTTTCGTTCAAACTTCAGACCCCACCAGTATCAAAGTGATTTTTTTTATCCTTCTTGAGGTCGATAACGTAAAGCCTCACTCAATATAAAGCGTAAACGTTATACCGAATCGATTTACTTATAAATTATGTGCGGCAGCTACTGCTTTTGATTAACCCAAGGTGAACTCTAATCGTGAAAATCTATGATCGAATGCATTCCGCAATTTAACACTCAGTTCTTATCCACAGGCACAATACATCAAAAACTAAACTGTGCCTTATGACCCCGAGTATACTCAGAATTATCTTCTCTGTTCACTGATCAAACGGACAAGATTAAAGTTGTTCACATAATGATCCTTTTATGTTTTAATCTGGACAAATTATATCTTGAACTACATCACTGCTTCAGTATAACACCTGTGTGCGACAACTCGGGACTAAAGTACTTTGTAGCCGTCAACATGATATCCATGCATCCCTTTCTCACACAACCAACCGCACTCCACTTCAATATTGAAAAGAAGCGTGTTTCCTTAATATTATCTTCTTCTATGGCAGCGAGCTGGAAGAATTGTCAGCACGCCGGACAAAATGCCGCAAAGCATTTTGTCTTTACGTTCTGAGTTCAAATTCTGCCGCAGTCGATCTTGCCTTTCATCCTCCCGAAACGATAAAATAAGCATCAGTCGAGTACTGCAGTCGATGTAATCAAATTATCCCTTATCCCGAAATTAGTGGATTTGGGCCGAAATTCGAAACCCATATATCAATGACGAAAACATGTTGGGTAGAACATCAATTGATCGAGCGACAGAGTTGTTTGTATCTTACAAGCAATTTCTTACACAATCTGTGGAGTTGTAGCAATGTTTGAAACAAATGTTCATAGAGTTAGAAAGACTGATGGACGGCGAAATCGGTGAAATATGAAACAAAATGGTGAGCGATAATCATATAGAGATATTTACATTGCGAATTCAAATTTCGTCTAATTCAACTTCACTTTTCACCCACCCAGGTACATATTCAAAATGTACCAAATAAATATTAGGGTCCATATAATAACTTGCGACCTTTTCACTCCGAATATCTGAGGTTTTCTGTCAATATTCGACATTTGTTTTGATTGGTTTACAACGGAAATTCTTATTCACCCAGAAACCAATAACTTAACCCACGAACTCCCAATGACAATGCGAAAAGTTCTCTTCCTTCATATTGGATTTCCAATTGACACAAAGAATCTGTTCTGGGGGATTTACTAATGTCTTTGGAAGGGTTTAATACATCACGTTTGATTTTGACCAAATGCTTCAGAAATACTCGAACAGAAAATAAATTTTAAAATGTCATTTGCGAGATAAATCAAATTAATTTCCCAATCAAATATTCAATTAAATCCAAACTGAATTATCGAATTTTATGAAAATATAATTTATAACGGATGCGTTTTTAATTAATAATTTATCATTTTCATAGAATGAAATACAATTCATTTGATATGAATTGCCAAATACCATCTTCGTTACTTTTCGATTGTCGAATATTTCGATGATACAAAACTCTGGCTGCTCATAATTTATCAACACGTTGTTAACATTTCTCTATGAATTTCCTTCAGTCACAGAGACATTTTGAGTCAATTTTCGTCTGTTCTTTACTGACGCTGAAGGCCACAGAGTACCTAATGTCCAGGGAAATAAGCGATGACTCATAGCCTTCTCTCTCTATTTATAACCTAAGTTTAAACTTTTGCTAGTGCGACTTGCGTATCTCTAAATACGTATCCACATCGGTATAATTTATGGAATCTACGAATATTTATTTCGATTCTTTCATTTATGCTGTCGATTTGAATTCAGAATCAGTTGTACTCTTCAAAAAATATAACGACAACCACCAGCTATGATAATATTGTTTCAACTGCAAATGAAATTACTGGTATCAGAATATCTGCAGACACATTGCAAAGTTTGAATAATCTTCTTCCACTAGCATCCAATTCCGGGCACAGGAATAAGGGAATAGAAACCTCTAAATATCTCCGGTCTGCTCATTTCTTTCATTACAGTCTCCAGGCTTACCTCTCTGATTCCTTTAAAGTCTTGAATACAACAATTCCACCTAACGAATCATTAACACCCTCACTTGTAGATTTTAATTAAAATTTTACTGGGTTAGATTTATGGTGTGTGCGTGTGTGCGTATAGCCACAGAGTAATAAGAACTTTTGCTTCGTAAGCATCATGAGTTCAAGAGTTCCATTCAACAGTCTGGCATCTTGAGCAAGTGTCTTTTACGACAAGATTGACTTGGGCGATATATTTTGAATGGAATTGGATTGGAGAAAAGTGCTTGGAAGTCATTCCGTGCGATTACGTATGTAAATTAAAGATTCAGCTTCGATATGATTTAAACTTAAGACGCACTGTATATATATATATATATATATATATATATATATATATAT
>NC_068997.1:57368962-57376919 GCF_001194135.2 Octopus bimaculoides | reverse complement strand
TATATATATAGTCCAATGTGTTATTCTTATACTAAAATCGCAACGGTGTGAACTGAGGAAGCTTTTGTGGGTATATCTAGCATTCCACGTGACCACAAAAAGACAGTCTAATGGCTCACTTCTTTAACCAGCAGTCGGGAATTCCAACATCTCAATCAGCTGTGATTTAGTAAAAAACAATGTAAATCGAAATTACTCAATATTAGGAATTTATTGGTTAGAAGTATATTACTGGGAGGTCTGTAGTAGTTAAATACATTGACCAAGAATCTCGATCAGCAATGCCGAACACATAAAACTGTTGTACGTCATACTAACTGGTGCCAAGCATTCATATTTTTTCAACTTTATTGGATTTAAAAAAAAAAAAAATAAGCAGAACGTAAGAAGACTATTCTTTAGTATACACACAAACGCACACACGCTCACACACAGACATACACACACACACATCCATGTACACATACATTCCTGTGATGTGTGAAAGTATGTCTCCCATTATATATTTATCTATTTATCTTCCATGGAATCTATGTTAACTGATATTCTCTGTATTGGAACAGCGAATCACTAAGACATAATTAACAGGTGAAGAACTATAATGATAACGTATTGAAAGATTGCTGACGTAAGTATTGTAACGACTCTATTTCTTGAGAAGAAAAAAAAAAGAAAAGAAGTCATTTTAGTTTATTAGAGAGACAAGCAAATATATACCTCCTTCTGTTATAAGTGGAACATCTTCGAAATGTGTTACGATTGTTGTAGCAGAGGAATGGAATGCTTCTGTCCTTTGTGACTACTTTAACTCCTTGTCTTTTATATTATAAAGAACTGACAATTGGATGTTGTAGTGTTCATACATTTTAAAACCCTCTAAGCAAACCCACGTCGCTCCCAATATTTCTTTTGCCTTCTTGCTTTTGTTTTAGTCATTCGACTGCAGCCATGGTGAACACCATATAGAAAATTAATTTGGCGTATCGTTTGCTCTGCGGATAGCTCACGGATTTTGACGAGGTACTGTGTTTATATATTTTAAGAGTCGGAAAACAGTGTACTGCAGCATATATTCATTCTACAAGAACATTAAGGATGAAAGTGACATTATCTACAATCAAACTGAGTTTGAGTAACGTTTTCATATACATCTTCAGCTACGGCAAAGTAAAATAACATATTTAAAATAAATGGCTGGGAGAAAACTTTTTCGGGTGGAGTCAGTTGTACAAATGATGTCAAATGATTCCTTGTATCACTAGAAACCGTATGAATTTCTTGAATGTAATTCTTAGCAGAAAACATACTCAATGTGTTGCCTGTTCACACGTTTGTAGTTGTATTTTCTTGGGATTCATGCAATACGTTAACGCTAATTTAACTGCTGTTTTTCCATGCAGATGGCATCTTAGAATAATTAATTATCTCACCACCTCTGTTTCTTCAATCCCAACAACTCTACATTGTCATACATTTGTATTGTGATCCTCCCTTATTCTTTGATTTACTCACCGTGTATTAACTCCAGTAAACTTCTCGATGCCTGAGTAAGTAGATAGATTAATATTAGTTTATCTATTGAATACTTATAGTTCATTTCCTGTTGATTAATCCTAAAGTGCTGTTTTCATCTCATCTTGCTGGGCGATGAATTTAGAATTACATAAATAATTGAAATGCTACCCGTCAAATGACAGTAACCTTGGAAGTATTACTCTTGCCACTATGGTTGGAAAGTGTATGTCATTCGTACGATAATTATTATTTAACTTTTGTCAAAGTTAACTAATAATTATACAAAATTAATATTAATTTTCAAGACAGATATGTTTATTACCTTAAGTTATAATTAAATAAAACAAGTTTCTCATTTGGAAATTTGCAATAAGTATACGCAGAAGTTTTCTGAATTTTATTAGCATAATCTCATAATCTATGAATTAAAAAGAAAAAAAATACTGTTGCTGCGAAACTTCATTAAAGATATGTATTTTTCAAAAAGTTATCATTGACTGAAACAAAGCCTCTTATATGCAGCCATTTTCCATTTTTGATGTTAACTCTCTCTCTCTCTCGCTCTTCCCCTCTCTTTCTTTCTCTGCATATATGCCCCCCCCCTTGCAGAAATAAACAAACTAACAACTCAATGTTTATATCAGTAATTAATAAAGATACTTAGAAGGCGATGAACTGGCAGAATCGTTAGCAGCCCGGTCGAAACGCTTACCAGCATTTCGTCCGGCTTCATGATCTGACTTCAAGTCCTGCCGAGGTTAACTTTGCCTTTAATCCTTTCGTGGTCGATAAAATAAATGCCAGTTGAGAAATAGACTTACACCCCTCATCTCATACCTTCTACCTATAGAAGAAAGGATTATCAAAGATTACTTAACACACACACACACACACACACACACACACACACTATTACTTTATTTACCTTCTCCTACGAAATGCTTGTTAAGTTTATCCTGCTACTTAATCTATAGCTATGTCTCTATATCTGTGTGTGATTGTGTGAGTTTGTGAATGTTTTATGAACGTATTACTGCGTGTATATGAGTGTGTGTCATGTATTGAGTGTCCACCGATATATGTATAGCGTATGAATAGTTTGTCTCGCTGAAGGTCATCATAAATAGATTCCCTTCTTTTGAGTCTGTACAATTTCTAGTTTTCTCTATTACAAGCACCAGAAATCGAAGAAGAATTTGATTTTATACAGTAAATATACATCTAAACTTACATATAAAAATAACTGAGAGGCTAAACTTTACAGATGACAGTGTCAATGATTTCGGCTCTCATTCAACATCGGTTCAAGGAAAAGTATGACTTCTTTATCAGGCTATTCGCAAATTAATTAAACCCCCGAACAAATCCTCTTATGGTGTAAATGCAGCCCTAAGTATTAAATGAGAAAATTCTCTTAACTCATAAACGATCGTAAAATTTATCATGCAACGTAATTAATTCCCGATGAAAATATTAATCTTAGTGTTTAGAATGACGCAAATTTCATGTTGTTTAATGTGTTCAGTTGCCAGTGAAGTAATTTACCGAATAAGATATAGTAGTTTATCATTAACGAGATGTTACTAAATATGAACCGTCTATGAATCGTACGTTTCCATTGCTTTGATTCTGAATGATGCCACGCCATGTTTATTCTTAGCACAAAATCAGGATCACAAATTAATAGGCATTGTCGTTGTACATTGCAGCAATTCACCCACGAAAGACGGGACCGAAATCAACGGTAGTGACAATAACCGCCAGGTATAAATGGTCGTCCTTAGCGAAAGCTTTTGATTTAAAGGAATTTGACAAAGTAAATAAATATAAGGACCTGGAAATTGAAATAGAAAAGATGTGGCATCTTAAAGCGAGAACTCTTCCTGTTATTTTGGGAGTTTTAGTTATGATAAGAAAGGGATATCAAAAACATCTTGATAATATCCCAGGAGAACCATCTCTGAGAAATTCAAAAGTTTGTGCTGATAAGTACTGCCCACAACCTTTGAAAAACTCCATCACTTTAAATGTCTGTGTTGTATTGCATGGAGATATTTCGTTACCGCCCCAGCCACTTGCCTTCCCTAAGGTTTCAGTCATACTATAACATCTCTTATCCTTCACTCACCCTAGGACGCAGGGTGTGTCGCAGTGAGTGATTGTAACAAACATGTAGATTAAAAGAAAATAATAATAGTGATAATCGTTGGTTTATCTAAGGACAGTTCATCGAAGTTTGTTTAAGTAAATGTTATATCTTTAATATTATTTATTTAATATTTTCAAATATTTTTGTTTCATTTTTCAAATTTGACGTTCTACAAATTTGGTCTTAACTGCAATATCTTCACTATTTAATGGCTTCCCATACAAACTTTATCTTCTCCTGCCATCAGGACTTTGGTTGTTGCTTTCATATATGTGTGTGCAGTTGTATGAGTTTCTGTTTTGTTGTTGTTATCATTGTTGTTGTTACTTTCTTGCACTCTATTTTTGTTACTTTATTGTTGCTAGTTTCTTGTTGTTGCTTTTGTTGTTACTGAGTTTTGTTTTTACTGTCTTGTTTTTGTAAATTTCTAACGGCTTTACTGTCATACTGCTCTTTATTATTGTCATGCTCTTTTTAAGTAGTAGTAGTAGTTGCTGTTGTTGTAGTTGCATTATTTTATGAGATTCCATCAAGCCGACCAAATCTCCATATTTATTTGCGCAAGCAGCCGGTTTACTTAAACAGAATCAGGATTCAAATTGCCCACTTTTTCTACATCTACAGAAACTCTCCTCCCGTAGAATCAATAAGAAACAAGACGGTGTCAGCCTATTATACTTTTCTTTCAATTCTCCCCTTTATTTCTGAGTATCTTTGCTTGGTGTTGTTTTTATTGTTTCACACCCCTAACGCTAGCTCTGATAAAATGGTACCATAATCATAACTGTTCTAGTTATGACCCTCCAGTCGTTTTCTCTATTATTTCTAATATGTGTTTATTTCTAGGCTGACAGCTGGTGTCCTTTCAAACTAACATTACATTCTATGCATCTCACATTTCATGCCAATTGTGTATCTCTAATATATTCTGCCACAGGAGTGTATAGATAAATTATGCAGCGGAGTTTTAAACAATGTGTTCACATGACGAACTTCGCGCGACTACCAAAACGCTCTCTGCCCGACTAGTACCGACGTCTACGCTTTATAAGAGTTCCGCCAGTCAATTTTTCAATCCACCAGGGGTGTCAATAACTCTCGCCACATCTCCCCTTTTGAGACGGTGCTTAAACCCATAATATTTTTATTCTTTCGAAGACATATTTGACCAATGTGTTCACACGACGTACTTCGCGAGACTACCAAAACGCTCTCTCACCTCCGGCTACTAACAACCTCTACTCTTTATAAGAGTTCCCTTAGTTCAGTCTTTAATCCGCTAGGGGTGTCAATGACAATCGACACAATAGTATCAGTTGGAAATATATTGACAAATTACAACAAATCCAAACCTGGTGTTTGCTAAAGTTAAAATTTTAGACTTACTTATTCCTTGATCCTTGATGGTGAACCACTCACCAAAACAATGTTTGGTCAATTGCAATTGTCAATATTGTTGCTACTCTCTCTCTCTCTTTCTCTCTCTCTCTCTCTCTCTTTCTCTCTCTCTCTCTCTCTCTCTCTCTCTCTCTCTCTCTCTCTCTCTCTCTCTCTCTCTCTCTCTCTCTCTCTCTCTCTCTCTCTCTCTCTCTCTCTCACACACACACATACACACACACACACGATGACATTCTTTCTATGTTTGTCTGCTGTGTGAGTTTTTCTGAGAGTTTGGGCTCACATTACACCATGTAGAAGGGACGATGTACGTGGCAGAATACTACTGTTACCGAAACATAGTCCACCCTTCTACATGTACAATCAAACGAATTTTAACTGTGTGACTGGTTTCTCTTGTATAGCTTCTCTGTTCTGCGCACGATCACATGATGCAAAGTATATGCTTTTATTTTTTGTTTCGTTCAACGTGATTCTTGGGGAGAGACCCATGTAAACCATTGTTTTTTTTTGTACAATAATATTGCTACCTTTTTATGTTATTGATAAAATATGGTGCCTGTGACAGCTGAAGGTGATTCCTGTCAAGTCTTTTAATGTATCTCTATATTAGCCCTTGTGGCCAATAAAAGAATTATTATCATTATTATTAAGGCGGTAAGCTGGCACGATCTTTTGCCCATCGGGCTTTCGGGGTCGAAACAACTGGGATTGATGTAATCGATTAGTTCCCCTCGCCCCACACCCGACAAATTTCAGGCCTTGTGACTTTATTAGAAAGGATTATTTTTTCTTTCTGTTTTTGCCACTACTGAACAGTCGCCTCACTTCCCTATTGCTTCTGTTCTAGATGATGTTCTTTTCGTAGTAGTAGTAGTAGTAGTAGTAGTAGTAGTAGTAGTAGTAGCAGCAGTAGCAGGGGTAGTAGTAGTAGTGGCTTGTTGGGGTGGTTGTAGTAGAAAGAGGAGGAGGAGGATGGAGATAGAAATAACAGTTGTAGTCATTAAATTTGTTTATTTAGTTGAGGTTTGTATTTGTTGCGTATTCTTATTGTTGTTTACGTGAATGTATTTCTTAACTTCCAACCTCAACACTGGAATGTCAAATGTTATCACAGATTCAATAGAGTCTTTAACACTTTCAAGGATTCCATATTCTTTAAGCCAATTATACGTCCATATTTTACATTTATTTATTCCATTTCCTGAATCTGTTTTTTTTTTTTTGTTTTCCTGTTCACCAATGATTTCATCTACACTCACCACCACCACCACCACCACCACCACAACCATCAATTTCTCCCACCCATCCTTCCCTGCACTCTTCCCCCCACTTTCTTCTCGTCATGTCTCTCTGTGTATCTGTTAGAGTCTCTTTGTTTGTAAGTATTTATATTTATATATATATATATATACACATATATATATACACATATATATATACACATATATATATATGCATATTAGTATAAATATATTTGTATATACATAAATTCAAATATCTATTGTGTGTGTGTGTGTGTGTGTGTGTGTGTGTGTGTGTGTGTGTGTGAATATATGTATATATGCACGTGCTTACGTACACACACCGTCTGTATAGCGAATATCTGTGTTATATTTAACAAATGCATACGTATTTATAAAATCTGCATCGATTGCAGTTGTATATATTATGTATACAGTATATAATATATATGCATTTGCATATATGTATGTATGCTCGTGAAGTATGTATGAATGTGTCCGCGTAAGGATGTGGGTTTAAACGTGTGTATGTGTGTGCTTGTGTGAACCAAGATTCTCCTAAGGAAGCTTCAACACATGATGAGAGGAGTCAGAAAGTTGATGTCTCGAGATGTCAATACCGCATATTGAAAGTGATATGATATAATAGATGTTCATTTAATAGATTATATAATGTATGCACACGTACTGGTTCCTATAACACATACTTAATGCATACACATATACACGCATACATGTGTGTATACATATATATATATATATATAAAGTGTGTGTGTGTGCGTGTGTGTGCATATATACACATTTATAATGATAATATTTGATGAAAGAAACGGAAGATAGATTTAGCATTAATCTTTATTGAGTACGACGATCGTTTCGACCCATATATGTACATATATATATACACGTAGATATGTATGCATATACATTATATATGTAGTGACTCCGATAAATTGAATCACACCTAAAACACATTTCCCTGTAAATAATATCACCCTTCGTACCTTCTTCATTGTTTGTACACAGCTAATATTTATGTGCAAGCTAACGGCCACTTAAATGACATAACCTTGACAGCTTTTTAAAATGGAGCATAACAACCTTGTCTCTTCCAACTTTACTAATTAACAATGTCCACAAATAACTAGTACACAGCTTAACACATCATTCGAACATCGCACAAACTAAATTCCCAAAAACTTTTTACAAATTCAACCCCTTTACAGTATGAAATAATGAACTCACATGTCTACTGTTGTCCCTAAAATCTCCAAGACTGCAACAGGAGACAGGAAAGAATATTTCGACCGTAAGCAGTTGCTTCTTCTACACCTAATCTCAAGCTCATGATGGGTTAGTGCTGGATATCTATATGCAGTTGTGCTTATCCCAAATCATATCTACAAAGAAAATCTATTCCATATATTGGCTTCGATGCATTCTTTAATTCAACGATTCGCGACATACTCCTTTAGTTTTATCAACCGCAAGTATAACGATTTCAACTTTTCTGGGTTAACCAAAGGTATGATTCCCCAAAATCTGGGAGAGCCTGCCCGTGCTTTGTTGCATATATATGTGTGTGTTTGTGTGTGTATATATATATATATATATATATATATATATATATATATATATATATATATATAT
>NC_068997.1:57358847-57368377 GCF_001194135.2 Octopus bimaculoides | reverse complement strand
GGAGCGAACACGTTACAATGAAGTAGAGAAATTTGAAAAGACAACACGAAACCGGTTATTTCTCAAAATACAATGTTTATATACCAAAAAGATTTTGTAACATTTTTCTGACATAATTTAAATATATACTTTAACCATGTAACACAAGCCTTCTGTAGTTTTTTCACTCTTATTATCTTATATATATATATATATATATATACATATATATATATATACATATATATATATATATATTTATTTATTTATGCGTTTCAGCCAAGTGACTGCGGTCATGCTGGAGCACCACCATGACTTTCTTTATACTGTGCTCTCTTCACGTTCCTTGCATGGCTCTTCTCCACCTGATATAGTCCAATCAAGAGGTTTGAGATATATGTAGGTATTTATCTATAGATAGATATGTAGTAGGTAGGTAGGTATATGTGCATGTGTCTTTGCGTCTGTGTTTGTTTCTCCGTCATCGCTTGACAACTGATGCTACAACACCAATGCCAAGCTGGTAACCAAGATCAAGGACGTATTTGAAAAGAGTCATAGTGAGGAATGCATGGGCCAGGTTCATAGCTATTTTGAGGCCGTGAAGGAAGCTGAGGGCGGCTGCTGTGGATAAGCTGCTATCTCACAGCCATAATCCAGTTGGTAGTTTTTGAATTTCGTTAAATACTTTTATTATTTTGGGATGATTTTTTGTTATCTTTACCATTTATGCAAGCTGTCTCATTTAGCCCAAACACCCTATGTGCGTGTGTGTGTGTGTGTGTGTACGCGCGTGTATGTATACGTGTGTAGGGGGATCAATAGTACGTTGGATAAAATGTTTAACAGCATTTCTTCTACTCTGTACATCTTTTGGGCAAATCTTGCCGAGGTCAATTTTGCGCTCCTTCCTATCGGGGTCAATAAAATAAAACTACCACGTGATGATTGAGATCTATGCTATCAACTTACCCCTCCTCTCAAAAGCCTTGCTTCGTGCCATAATTCGACAGAATAGAAAGTTTTAAGTAAATTTTGAACCGGAAAATATATTCGCTGCTGTGAATTATGTTTGAAAATGATAACACAGAATTATCGGGGAGGGTAACATATTCGGAAACGGAGAGTCGCAGTTTCAGTTCTTACAATGACGATTCATTGCAGAATCAATGTCGGCAATGTCAAGTTACTCTTTCATCACGCTCCAATGGAACATGAAAACAAAACACAATATTAACCAAAACCTAAAGAAACAAATGTTTTTTATAGACTTTATTGTGAACTCATGTAAAGTTGAGTGAGTTAATTTGTTTTTAACAGAACGTCTAGAAAAACAGCTAATCGCTGATACCATTTAAAAAGAATTAATAAAACAACAAAATTCCTTCTGGACAGAGATAAATATCTCATACTTTTTTATATTTTATTTTTTTTAAAAATTTCTTTCCCATAATGTTCATGTAAAATATTATCAAAAAAAATATATTGATAGAAGGTGATGGAGAGAGATGGCTGCAGGACGACGAAATGGACAATAATGTTTTGAATAAATAGCTTTGCCATTTAAACCCTTGTGTTTTTGAAGTATAAGACCATGTTGAAGTGGTTTTAGTTGTATGGAGTCTGTGTTACATTAACGATTGGTATGAAAATAAACTGCATTCATACCAACTGAGCTTGAATCGGTGACAGTTAGTCTGAGAAATGGGAATAACTAGTTGAGGTTAATGTAGTGAGTATTATGTTAAAGAAGAATTCTTGATCTAAAGAATGAGAATTGCCACACACTAAACTTTCCTCTAAGGAACGAGGTTAATGCCGGATCTTGTACGTTGTTTTATTGACATGACGAAGTGGAAGCAAGAAGGGAAATTAAGGCATTAAGAAGTGGTTTTACGTGGCACCAATTGATAAAGGTAACTTCGAGAGAGACATTCTGGACACCTTAATGTTTTATTAAATAGGGCGCATAAATACCATTTCAGTAGAACATTACTGTTATGTGTCGCCATATTTATTAGCAATCATACGGGAATGACACTTTCGTTTGCGCCAAAACATTTAGAAATGCCATCAACAATATTACTGAAATGAAATCGCCTCTAATGATACAGAAATATTTTGTGCTCCTGTTAATGTAACTTTAGAGTAATCGTATATAAAATAGGTATTGAACCGATATACATATCTCTAGAAAAATAGGCATAAAGATAATGTAGAGAAGTCGTTGGAGGAATCACTTGGAGTAATCTATTGTTGTAATGGATCAGGTAATACAATCACTGACAAACAAATTTAAACAACAGCACGACTGTGACATTAACTTTCTGTTATCTGTATGAGATATACTGTTAAATAATTCATTGTTGTGGGGAAAGTCTCAAGATATTTCTGTTGCACATAAAATAAATTTCGTTATTCTCAGAACTTTATTCTTCGAGTAGAGAAAACAAATTTGAAGACTTGCCGTTTTTTTGTTTTGTTTTTTTTTTGTTAAGTATCGGAATGCTTCCATTCTAGTATATAAAAAAAAAAAGAAGAAAACTCTACGACTTATAAACATTTATTGACAGTTCCAGTCACACGGGCATTCATGGAGGATGAGTTTCGCTAAGTTGGAATTATTAAACAAAGAACAATTTCTCTTCAGAGAGCTTAAAGCCATTGTAAATGTACAACGGAAAATAGAGTTTGTTGAACGATTAGTATTAGCAAAATATTATTAATACTCTCAAAATTAGCAATACAAAACTTCACTAGTTAGCAATACATCACACTTAGCGAATGAGGTATAACTAAATAAGAGTTAAAAATAATATCAATTAGTAAATAATACTGCTAAATATTATTTCTGTCAAGTAGAAAACATATAGTTAAATCGTTAGAAATAATAAAAATAAAATAATAATAATAATAATAATATTAATAATTAAAGAGTTAGAACTTTCAACAAGCAAAGTTAGAAAATCTCTTTAAGAGATGAGAGTGGTAACTATATTGAGAAATAATGCTTATCGCCACATCAACATGGTTCTTCCGTAGGCACAGACGTTACTACCATTTTTAACCCCAGGAAGAGGCCTCCTTCAACTAGTTATCGATGCAATCTACGTCCTATATATATATATTGCAAGCAGGGGAACGAACCCATGACATTTTCTAGCGACGACAAAAGGACCACCAGAGTGTTGGGTTTTGAGCTCTCTCATCTTCAGTGATCGACATCTTCCGTTAGAGATAGCTGGAAACCAGGTAGTCTGGTGGTCCCGTTATCATCGGTAGAAGGTGGTAGGGCTTCGCTCCACTGCTTGCCACATATATCAGCTATAGACTGCGTCGATAACCAGCTGGATAACCAGCTGGAGAACTCATCCTGGGGTTTTAAATGGTAATAACTTCTGTTCCTTCGGAACCGCCATTTTGAAGTGGCGATAAAAATTATCTCTCGGTATAGTTACTTCTTTCATCTCTTATAGAGATTTTCTAACTGGCTACTTTACTTGTTGCAGTGATGAGTTGTTACTTATTTGTCTATATATTGCGAGCTGGAGCGAACTACTGCTGTCTCTAGCAGTAGTTATCTACCATTGAGGATGAGTACAAATAACTTTGAAACCGGATGATTTGGTAGTCTCATTGTCGTCGCTAGATATAGTAGGGATTCGCTCTCATGTTTCCAATATATATGGGTGGAGATTGCATCGACAACCAGCTGGAGGAGGCCTCCTTCTGTGGTTAAAACTGGTATTAACCTCTGTTCTAACGGACCAGTCATGTTGAAGTAGTGATAAGAATTACTTGTCAGTTGGAACTTTGAAAAATTAAAATTTTTTAGATAAAAGTTTGGAATATGAAATTATGAATGAAAATTTAACAAGATTAATAACGTGATCCACTCTCTTCATTTCGAAATAAAGGTTCCTAATTTGAACATACCTAGGAATGAACTTATTTAAGAATAAGATATTAAAGAGAGTCGCTAATGCAACTAAAGGCGCCTGACTTCTTCGTTACGATGTTGATATCACTATCATAAATACATTGACTCGATTTCATGATTGAGTAATGCCTTGTCTCCAAACGTAAGACATTTTACATTGTTCCCCTATATTCAAGTGAAACAACCGTCTAGTGTTGGCAAAGTGCCCACATCTACCTGTATATATATATATATATTGTTAATGCAATATCTATAGATTCCTCTTCTTCAACTGAAGCAAAATGTTTTCGAAGATTTATATTTATTAGTGGTGTAATTTGTCTATTGGATTATATCATGGGAAACGTTTAGCATCATTGCATCACTGTAATCTTCTGATGCTCTAGTGAAAGCGACCTCATAGGAGCATAAACTTTGCAAGAGTATGCAGAGGTCTTGAAATAAATTCTTTGCAATAAATGATAAGGTGTAATTTTTTTTTTTTTTTTTTCTTATTGCAAGGTTCATTTTCTTAGGAATCTCTTTGGGATGATAACTGCAATTGTATAGATTTGGCGAAATATCGAGAAAATTACGTCAGTTTCATGTATAAATGATATGGAGAAAAACTTGTATACCATTCAGTGCATTAGTTGGCGGGAGTAAAATAATAAACGAATAGCATTAGCAGACGACACTATCATTGGTGGTTGTTTGGAAAAGTGAAAATTGGAAAAATGAGTCTTGGTGAAGTGAAAACAATGCTGACAGGAGATTTCTTGCAAAAGAATGTCATATAATGCATACAAATATGTATGCATGTATATATATATATATATATATATATATATATATATATATATATATATATATATATATAGGTAAGCATATTTTAATATATGCTTGCGGGGGGGGATATATCCACTATCACATATATATTTTTATTTTCTTTCTAAGTTTGTATTTCCAACGAATAACTATTATAACGCCGGGTAATGGTATCCTTTTATTATTTTAGGATAATTAATCAAGCAACTAATCGAGTTTTTTTGTAATGACTGCAACAAAGACACACAACCATCTTCACTCACACCCACATTACTTACACCATCAGCGCCACTGCCGGCTCCGCACCCTAAATGCACACTCACAAACCTCACACCTATTAACACAACAAACACATCGCTCATGGAATGCACACAAGACAACCAGAACATCACACCACACTAGTCCATACCCTGCAATCACATGTCTCCAAGCACATTCAAAAACAGTGGCATTTCATTCAACTAAAAGACAAATACTCCAATGACATAGGAAATCTACAAAGAATGTTCACAAAACACTTATACAAAAATTTGAGCATACCCCTACAAGCCACCCAACATTTAATTGAAGATACCCTCCTCAACACACAGCGTAAGTAACTACGCTCGTTTTCTTATTTTTCTCTCATGTTCTCGTTCAAGCTAGCCAGCACAACTGTACGTGACTTGGGATCGCCTTGGAAGCAAGGATACTTGTTCAACGATCTCAAATCAGTGGATTTGGATGTAATATTCATATGAGACTAACTTGAGCGACCTATTTGGCTCGTGGCTTGTGAGGTCTCCACGTCCAACCCAGCATGATCCTCCTTTCGGAGTACCACCTTGTTATTTGCATTTACATTT
Organism: Octopus bimaculoides; assembly: GCF_001194135.2. Lineage (NCBI taxonomy): Eukaryota > Metazoa > Mollusca > Cephalopoda > Octopoda > Octopodidae > Octopus > Octopus bimaculoides. Next base: position 57,362,806 of record NC_068997.1, on the reverse strand, counting down.
AAATTTTTTCAAACTTCATACTTGTTACTTTTGTTTACACGCCATCATTTTGTTATCCAAAGAACAAGAACCAAATGTTTATACAAAAACGTGATCGTGGATACTCACGCAGCCACCCAGAAGAGTGAGAAAAACCTCTTACTCTCCCCGCAGCTGAAAAAATAAGTAGTGCATCATTTTCTTTTCCCATTTCTCTCATCATGGTTTTGCTCAAGTTAGGCAGTTTAAACGTCCATGACCTGGAATCGCTTTGGAAGCGAGGACGACTTTTTAACGACCTCCGATCACTGGATTTGGACGGGCAAAAGAGACTGTGTAGTTGTCGCGGGTGAAAGGATTAAGGGCGGGCACCTTTCTTTCCGGTAGTGGTTTAATTAACCATATTAAGTTCCACTTGAAAAGAAAACTGAGACAAGAAAGGGAGAAACTGCCCTAGTGCAAATTTGTGGAAAGATAGGCAAAAGTTGCACGAATAGTTCGAATGAATGCATCTAACTTGGACATAAACTTCTAGGCCTTTGCCGTAGTGATTAAGTTGACATCTGGCGTGTGAGATTTCCACGACCAACCCAGAATACTCTCCCTTTTGGGTGCAATTTTTAGCCTTTTACCATTGTTAAAACTGTGTACACGCTTTTAGGTACGACCTCACCCACATGCATTTGATCGTCCCTCTATGTCAGGCCCTAGTAGCTAATAGAGAAAATAATTTCTTGTCGAACAACCTCACAGATGATTTGTTTATAGTGATCAAGTGTTTGTGTTCACATAAGCTCAATCCTTCCAACAGATCAACTTTACCTGTACAGGTGCACCATGTGTCACGTTATCATGACGAAATGATCGCAGAGAAAAGTGAAATGAAGTGCTTTGCTCAAGAACACAACGCAACGATCTGAGAATAGAACCTACGATCTCGCAATCATGAGTGCAACACCCTAACCACTAAGCCATGCGCCTTCTTATACACACACACAAACACATACACACACACACACAAGATTGTGTGCGTGATAATAAAAGAAATGTCCATATATGTGGTGGTGTGCGTGTGTGTATCTTAGTATGTATACATGTTTCAATGTGCTTGTGTACACACTTAAGTAAACAACATTTAATCCAAATTCTTTCGTAATATTATGGTCTCCACACTTCTACCAACTTCTGCATCGTCATGATCATTATCATCATCATTATCACGAGCATTGTTGTTACTGTTGTTGTTTGGAACAACTTTCTTTTCCGGAAGTTGGAACGATTCTAATTGGTTTTGGCAACGAATCTGGTTCTTTGAATCAGAATTATTTTCGTTCTTTGAGATATTTTTCATTTGATATTTTATTCTTCAATGTTTTATTCTTCTAGTTCTTCATTCATTCACTTATCTTTTCTTAACTCTCATTCATACATCGCACCTCTTCATTTTCATCCATATATTTTATCTCCAATAATTTTATTCATCTGTTTTTGTTTTGTTTTGTTTTTTTTTATTTCTCCTTCATCCTCGCCTCCTGTCGGGTTTTGGCCTCCCAAATTTTATTTAATGATTCTTATTTTACTTCTTCGTTGTATTTCAGCTTTGTTCTATCTTCATTCAGACCTGATTCGTTGAAACACCCCTCAAACTGGACATCATCTTGTCTCGGGTTTTGATAGCCGTTGCTTTTGCTGTTGCCTAACAAAATTGGACCTAAATAGTTCGTCAAAAGTTCTAAAGGTGACCCCACTGTAATTTTTTCTGTCATAATGTATGTATGATGAACTTATCTAATATATATTTGCTAATACTTTAAAGATAGTTGGGCCTGTCATGAAGCTTTGAGCCGCGACTAGGAGTGATAGGACTACATTGTACAATGTAAAACCATATTCTGAAGTGCGAGATAAATTTCTATGATAATTCTAGCAATCAATAACGACAGACAGGCTTCTTTTGTCGTATCGATTAGTGTATCAGTTCTTTCCTTTATCTTCGTCGTTTTTTGTTGTTATTCGTCTTTATCCTGGCTTTAACCGTGATGGAGCCATCCTATGATCACTGTTGTATATGCAGTTTCTGTATCTTTCCCCATGTTTTAGGTTTTGTTTTTAGCAAGCACACGTAAATATCTTCTCCGCGGTCTATATTTTGTCTCATCTATGTTTGGAGACAGGAAATGGAGTTGGTAGTACGACAAAAAATATATTTCAAAACTGAATATATTTTTCTTTTTTCATTTCATTTTTTTAGATCCCTTTCGACTCTACTACATTAATACATCTACTCACTTAGCTTACTATTTTGCTCCACCACTTGTACAAAATCATTTATCTTAATTTTCTCTTTGATATTAGTAATAACATACAATTATTTTCATATGATGCTATGAAGCACATCTTAACCAAAGTCGACAAGAAATGTAATATTGGCAATCAAATATGACTTGCAACAAAAATCTTTATCAAATATATATATATATATATATATATATATATATATTACCTGCTTGCCTACCTGCCGATCTGTCTGTCTGCCATTTTCTTTCTATCTTTCTATTTACCTTTCCATTTATCTGACATGTGCTTCTACAAAACTATATACCTTTGCACTTATATCTCTCTGTCTATATGTATAACCGTATGTATGTATATATGTATACAGATATATGTGTGTGTGTATGAATATGAATATATATATGTGTATATGAATAGATATATACACACACATACACACATAATTTGTTATAACAAACATGGCATATCCAAGCATGGTGTCATAAATCTTTACATTTGACACTTGCTCGGTGCCACCAATTTAGTTCTGGTGACACTCAACACACTCAGAGAAATTTTAAGGAATGAACAGATAATGGGAAGCAAACTTTGAAACTTATATTTTCGGAAAACACACTTACAATCTCATTGGATAAATTCATGGGTGCAGCAAGCAGCCAAGTTATTATACAATGCTTTCTTTTGTAATCGTGTATCAAGGGGACGTACACGTAGTAGACAGAGGGTTAGGGTTAGGGTAGTAGACAGAAAGCTGGAAAAAGTGGGGAAACATAAGTTTGTAAATGACGAAATTGCAAAAATGTGGGGAATAAGAAGTCTAACTGCCATCGCAGTAGTTGTAGGGCACTGACAACCAAGTTTGAGAAGTAAGCCGGAGAAATTGGTCTTGAGGTGAGGGTAAAGCATGCCCTAAAATTTCTCTGTTGGGGACAGTGAGGATTTTGAGATTGTTGATTGGGTGTTACGTATTTTCCATGATACTTGACATGTAAGTACCAAACCTTGTAATTCGTGGGAAAGAACCTTGAGAGACACTGTGAGATCTTTGACAACAGGTTTCAGTCCGCTCTCAAAGAACCAACCAAAGTAAGTAAGATGAAGAGCTCTGAAAAGTAAGAAGAAGAAGAAGAAGAAGAATCCCTTCGATTTCGACGGATGAGTGTTTGAAGTAATGGATTTAAACTGGAAAACGATGAAAGAAAACAAAAAGGACTGAAAGAGAAGCTGCATCTATTTGCAAAAGTTACTTTAATGTAATTTGAGTTCAGTTATGGAATTTGCTTTGAAATTCCAATGGGAACAATGATGATTTTGAATTTACCAGGTATTGATGGCTAAAGGATAAAATTCTATTTTTCTGTCTCTTCAACTCAAATTGATGCATAATGACACAGTTTACGCCACTCACATCGATCTTGGCAATAACTTTCCTAAAATGAAAAATTAAGCTGAATGGATTTTAGTGATTGTTTCATCTTATCCTTATACGTTAGCAGGGGTCTTCCTTTACCGCGGATTCCCTCTGCTTGTTAGTCATACAAAAGAATTTTTGGAATCTGATCACCTTCCATTCGAACAACATGTCCAGCCCATCTGGACTGAACTCTCAACAGCAGACTCTCCATGCTGTAGATATCGCGTTTTTCTGAAATAATAATAATGATTCTGAGAAGAGGAAAGAGGGG
>NC_068997.1:57337360-57353716 GCF_001194135.2 Octopus bimaculoides | reverse complement strand
CTCTCTCTCTCTCTCTCTCTCTCTCTCTCTCTCTCTCTCTCATTCTCTCTCTCTCTCTATCTATCTATCTATCTATTTATCTCCTGCACTTCTCTTCCTTTAGTCACTACTTCTCCCTCTCTCCCTCTCTTTCATAGTTATAAATTCTCTGTTTTTCTCTCCAAGTTGGCATAACCATGACACTCTCCCTATTTCTCCATTCTCATTTCACTCCCATACTCTACTTATATCTCTATCATTTTTGTCTTTCCCCTCCCCCCCCCTCTCTCTCTCTCTCTGTCTCTTTCACTGACTCTATCCCCCCTTCATATTTCTCTCATACCTTTCTTTCCATCTTGTGCTATCCCTTTCACCTTCCCCCTCGCATCCTCATCTCTCCTTCCTCTCCACTAATACTGATTTATTGCTGATTTCACACTTGTCACCCATTACTATTTCCTTATTCACTTTTACATTCCTACAACAATCTCTCTAAGCCTCACTGCATTCGGCTTAAAGATGTTTGAGTTTTTGCTTCACAGCCTCTTTGGGTCAATAAGTGCTCGCCAACATTAGCAACGCTTTGCAAGTTTCTTCACTCAAAATAGAATACACTTCTCACACCCTCTCTCTCAATTTCGTTCTCTCTTTCAGTCCTTTTCTCTTTTACTCATTCACACACTCTCTCTCTCTCTCTCTCTCTCTCTCTCTCTCTCTCTCTCTCTCTTTGCATAATACATATGTTTGTGTATGTGTATTTAGACACACAAACACATATATGTATGTTTATATACGTCTGCGTGTCTATGCGTTTTGTGTATATGTATATACACGCACACACAGACACACACACAGACACACACACATATATATATATATATATATATATATATATATATATATATATATATATATATATACGCAAGCATACACAAATTCTGTCTTCCTCCCATCTTTCTCTCTCCACACATAAGTTCGAATGTGTGTCTGTGTATTTGTGTATAGGTGTTTATGTATGTCTGTCCATGTGTGTGTGTGCAGCTATGTAGTCATGTCATCTTGCTTCAGTCTGCTAGTATGTGTGTGCGCTTAGCTCTCTTCCTTCAGCAGTTCGCTGGCTGCTCCTGATCTCCCGCATAGAATAATTTGAGAGCAAACGAAGTTTAAAGTTCACCGACAAAACTTTAACCTTTCCACAAGCCCTCACAGCTCATATTCTGGGTGTGGGCGTGTATCGTGAATGCGTTTGGGTATTTGTACGTATAGAGCTATATATTCTGTTATCGTCTGTCGTTCACTTGTTTCAGTCACTAAAGTGCGCCTTGCTGGGACACTACCGTAATGAACGTTTTTAATTGAACTTAAAGCTTGGTAGTTATTCTAGCGATATATTTTGACGAACCGCTAGATTATAGAATGTGAGCCCACAAGCAGAAATTACCAACTGGTTATGGAGAGAAACACAAACACAAAGATACACACATATGTATATACGAGAGGCTTCCATTTAGCTTTCATCTGCCAAATTCAATCACAGTTTTTCGTCGGCCCGAGGTTATAATAGAAAACACTTGCCCAAGTGTAACTCAAACCGGAACCATATATTCAACTTCTTATCACATAGCCACGCACGCGCCTACATTCATGTCAAATCTATTTGGAGACCTTTTGGAAGAGGTCTACCTCAACTGGCAACAGAACGGGGAAATGTTTAGTGCTGTCAGCAGAGGTGTGGTGACACTGCTGAGGGAGGACGTCAACAATGGGGACATATTAGAGAATGTTTGGCCAATAACTCTGCTAAACACAAAGATCAAGATTTTGACCAAGATGTTGGTAAAAACGCTGGCGCCTGTCGTCAGTAGCCTTGTCGGAGAAGTGCAAATTTCCGCAATCCCGAGCAGGTCTATCACGACGACCTCCACGTAACGCGATACATCATAGAGCGGAATGGGACCAAAGCTGGGTTCAGGGGTGCTCCGATCAATTTAAATCCATCGAAAGCATTCGAGAGGGTCTGCCACCGCTACTTGAAAGTCGCCCTAAAAGCAGGCGATTTTGAACCGTTTTTAGTGCCTGGATCGCTGCAATGCGTAGTGGCCCTTGTTCAGTGGTGAAAGCAAACGGCCACCTATCGGAGCCGTTTGGCATCGCTGGCTCGATCCGTCAGAGGTGCCCACTGTCACCTCTTCTGGACGTATTGGCACTCGAGCTACTGCTGCGGAAGTTGGAACAGTTAAGGGATATCCCTTTCGAACTGGGACAAGGAAGACCAGTGTCGGCATACGCGGACGACGTCACCGTGATGGGGTCGGTCGCCTCTCAAGTAGAAACGGTCGGCACCATCCTGAAAGAATATGAATCGGTTGCAGGGGCTAAAATCAAGGCCGACAAATTGTGTTAGTTCCTCCTAAAGGTTACTATATCCGGGGGGCTTCGGTGCTCTAACACACTGTCTGTCTAAAAGTCAATGTCCCAGAGGATATTTGTTTCCCCTTTTCTTCATTGTCTTTTCTGGTTATTGTTGGTAACAAGCACCTCACATCCATAATTACAGCATAGTATCCAGTGGGGGTTTTGGGCTAACTTGTTGGTTCTACGCTTGTACTCTTTCGGCGCAAGACTTCCACAAGCACTAACAATGTGAGTCACGCTTTCGACCCTCTTCCCACACATTCTGAAGAGATCCGTTTCACTTGTGTGGTATAGATTCTTTTCTACTGAGTTGGTATTCAATGCTTGGTCCTGGGCAGCGATGATTAGGATTTCCATATTCTTTTTTAGGTCACCCTTGTTGAGCCACCTCCACAATGCATCCTGATCTTTTAATTTGTTGGTTTCACAGTGGAACTGACCATGTAATTCCATACGGAGTAGGGTTTCTTCTCCCATGTTGATTGTTCTTGATCGAAATTGATTAGCATTCAGGTTGATGCAATCGATTAGTTTCATCCCTCAAAATTTCAGGTCTTGTGCCTTTCGTAGAATGGATTATTATTATTGTTAATGTTAAGGCTGCGGGCTGGCAGAATCGTGATATTTTGTCCGTCTTTACGATCTGAGTTCAAATTCCGTCAAGGTCGACTTAGCTTTTCATCCTTTCGGGGTCTATAAAAATAACTACCAGTTGAGCACTGGTGTTGATATAATTGACTTCCCCTCCCCCGTATTTGATGTCCTTGTGCCAAAATTTGAAATCCTCATCATCTTCTGGGCCATTAATTTGTTAAAATCTCATTATCTCCTTGTATTTTTATTTGCTAGTTAGATGGAGGTTAATGTGATTTGTTAATACACTAATCGGAATCAAGAGGTAATGCAATTTATTTGGAGGGATCTTCCGTTGGGTCTTTTCTGAGAGAAAATTATTGTAATCCTAATTAGAATCCATCTAAATTCTTCCAGACTATCCAAAAAGCTGCTCTGATCTACCATTATGTATATTTTGTAATATCATATGATAGCGATCTCTAAAGAATTCGGTACATTATGAATTCGTGATATTCTTTCCAATTTCTGAAGCCGTTCAAAACCCACCATAGCCCATACCCTCTAATTCTTCACAGAGATCACCTCCCAACTTCTTGTTTTGTTGCAGAGTCCTCTAACAAGCTTTTTTTTTTGTTATACTTAGATGTCTTTTCAAAAATGTGCTTCCAAAATATCTTTAATTCTTCTTTTCGAAACTCTTATCTGCTCAGGTTGTTACTGCGTAAAGATCTATAGAATTTCGATGGGATTACCTTCAAATGCATAGTTTCGAAACAGCACTTTGTTGTTGTTGCTTTTTCTTCCTCTAATTCTACAATATCGTTAATCTGTTATTGAAGGTTGATATTTTTTTTGTTAGTTTTATTTTCAAGATTCCAGTGTTTGCTGTAATGTTTGCTCATTGTTTATTTTATACTTAACGTTATTCCTGTTAATGTTTTTGTATTATCTACTGACATCTAGGTTATCTTATTTGCTTCGCTTCGTAAAGTGTTGTTTATTCTCTGTTTCAGTTTGGTCTTTCAGTCTTCCATTCTACATTGCTGATGCCAATCTTCAATATAATCTAACATTAGTTGTTTAAACCTGCGTTTTCAATTTGCTGACAGAATATCAAATGTAGACAAAAGAATGCAATTCACTCAGCAACTGAGATTCCCGAATGAGAAATTCTCTTTCTCTGGAATATACATTCCTGCGCTCCTTCAGCCAACATTTTACAGTCTTTAAAACAGAAATATCGTTGTTGTTGATTTCGTTTAACGCCAAGTCTGCCGTAATCACGCCTTACATTTGATCAATGCTATTCTTGTTGTGCTGATATTGTCATACTGTCCGGTGTGTCATTGATATTTATCAAACCCCACCCCCAAATTGAAAGACAAGTTTGAGGTCTGCGGGTTTCGAAATCAAAACTTGAAGAAGCGTAACTAAATACCACAAGGTACTTGTCTGACTGTCTAGTAAGTTTGCCATTTTGTCTATCAATCCCACACTAGAACAGCAGCAGCAGTAGCAGTAGTAGTAGTAGTAGTAGTAGTAGTAGTAGTAGTAGTAGTAGTAGTAGTAGTAGCAGCCATCAACTTTCTTGTCTCAATAAAATGTTTCCCCTTAAAAACTGCTGTTGTCGACATTGTTGTTGCTTAACCCCCCAAGTTGATTAATATCAAGCAGAACTATGACCAGGCGTTCCAGACGTGACCTTGGCGTCATTTATTCAGATAGAAGCTACGCGACACTGTATTATACAAGTTGTACATTCTTAGGGCCAGAAGAAAGATTTGGCTGGACCTTAACTAATTCCTCACTGAAAAGTCAACAAGTGCTTTGCTTCCCATTTTGTCTTCGTTCGTCACTTCTATGTTTCCTTTCTGTCAGTTTACGGTGGATCACTTTCTAGTAGTAGTAGTAGTAGTAGTAGTAGTAGCAGCAGCAGCAGCAGCAGCAGCAGCAGTAGTGGTGGTGGTGGTTTAAGATAAATCTGCTACTAATTCTGATGTAGCTGTTACTGTTGTAGTAAATACTCTTGTCATTTTCTTCTTTTTTTTATTGTTGTAGTTGCATCTGTCGTTATTGTAATTGTTGTTGTTGCTTCCTAAGTACTCGAACAGAGATTCAGATTTATCAAATATATTCAAAAATACACAAGATATAAAATACATAAAAGTAAAAATGTAACAAGAAAATTTTTGATCGCATACGTCTATACTTCACCCTCTTTCTTCCTCCCTCTCTCTCTCTCTCTCTCTTTCTCTCTCTCTCCGGTTGCTGACACACACATACACATACACACATGTGTGTGTGTGTGTGTGTGTATATATATATATATATATATGTGTATATATATATGTATGTATACACATATATATATATATATATACATATATATATATATATATATATATATATAATACAAATAATAAATGAGTATATGCATATATACGTACATATATATATATATATCAATATATATATATATATATCAATATATATATCGTTCATAGCTTAATTCCATTAATTCAAATATAAAAAAGTGGTTAAGATAAGACAACGCCGTATATATTTAGGTATTTTTTATTTATTCTTAAATCTTTTTATTTTATTTTCTCTCTTTCTTCTCATGTTCCCCATTATATTTCATTGAAAATAAATACGAAAACATTTTAACACGTTTAAGGCTGGTTTCCAATTTAGTTGAGGTACAGAAAATATTCGTAAACAAAATGATTAACTCGGCATTAATGCATGGATATTTTATTTGCGAGGAAATAAAAAAAAAAGGAGAATGAAAATATTTCTAGTTAAAATGAGGAAAGAAAAAAACTGAACGTCTTTACTGTATCAAGTTTAGAAATTAGGGAATCTTTTGGGGAAGTATCTTTTAACTTTCATAATTTTCCGGTTTATTATTTTGAAGCAGCTCCTTGAAACAACAAACTAATTCTTCACTAACGACCTCAGTAACATCTCCATTAGCATCACTACCGCCACTAAATGCATCTCCACATTTACTACCTCCACTACAAACTCCAACCCTTATATCATTACCAACACTTCAACCATAAACACCACCTCCACCAAAACCGACAACAGCAAACACAAACACCACCGCTATTACTTTCAAGTCTGCTAACACAAATGTTGCTATAACATCAATACATCAGATCAGTAATAACTACGCCTCCAGTGTCAGGAACAAACACAATCTTTACCAACACCAACACCTCTACAAATACGAACTCTTCAACAATTACATAATCTTATCATCGTAACGTCTCCACAAACACCAATACCTCCACAATTGCCAAAACCTCGATTATTAGCATAAAACCTCTGCTATCAGTAACATCTCGATTAATGCAACAATCAATGTAACCAACGCTGCCACTCATACCAAACCCTTCAGTATCTGCGACACCTACGCTAACTCCAAACCCTCCACAACACCACTAATTCAACTAACACTCTCTTATTTCCTTTTCCCCAATTGATATTTGTTTCCAAATTCCATGGATAATCTTCTGCCATCTTAAGTTTTCGGTTCGCCATATTGCAGAGGAGACCGTATTTGATGTGTATCTTGTATACAGTTCTTTCCCCTTATATACCTGTCGCATTATTGGAATCTTTCCAGCATTACAATTAATCAACTATTTTTACTAAAATTAGTATTTTTATATTATAGAAAATGATGATAATGATTGTTTTTCGTTTGGAGACGAGATCATTAATTTTGAAGGGAATAATCGATTATATCAACCTCAGTAAAATATTAGTACTTTATTCAATCAAATTCAAAATTTATGGTATTTGAAGTTATAATATAAAAAAACCGAAATGCATACCGCGAAGCATATCAATCGACGTTCTAATGAATTTGTCAACCCAACGCCGAAATAGTTTGTACGAAGTTATACAGAAATAGCAACTATTTTGAGGTTAGGTTTTCGTAAGTTACACCATCCGCACTACTCGTTTGATACTTTCTGTTATCAGCTCCAACTACCTTCAAGATCAACTTTGTCTTTCAGCCTGTTGAAGTCAGAAAGCAGAGTCGGAAGAAATGCCTCCAAGCATTTTATTCGACCGTTTGTGGGCCGATAGAGCGGAAACATCACAAACATCACAGCACAGACTGTACAGCACACACGCATTCACACATACACATGTACATACACACATACACAACTTCAATGACATTCCAGAAAGTTCACATAAATATTAGAACCTAACATGTATTGAATCCTTCATTCACTCAATCTTTGTTGTTGCTTTTTTTGTGCAATACCACATATTTGAGTGAATGGGTGTGCAAGTGTTAGTTTGTGTATGTGTATGTATCTGTGCATGTGTGTCTGAATCCGTGCGACTATGTATGCATAAATATCTCAATATATCATATAGTATATAATTAACAGTGAAATATTACTAATATCGCTAATAATAATAATAATAATAATAATGATAATAATAATAATAATAATAATAATAATAATAATAATAATAATAATAGTGGAAATGTTGTGGTTGTAAATGTAATAAAGAACCTTGAATTCTCCTAGACAAAGAAACATTCTTCTAGACAAAGAAATGTCGTTCAGCGTTAAAGTGTGTTTGAATTCATTGCTTGTTGCTTCCGAAAAACTTTATCTCAAACATGAAAATCTACTTAAAAGAACATATTTCAAAGAAAATATGTCTGCAACTCTACGCCTCGTGAAATTTAAGTAGGCTGTTTTCTATTAGTTAATAGATTAGAGTTTTTGTTATGTACAATTAGTAGGATTGTAGTTTTTGTGTGGGGAAAATAGATGAAAGAACGTTAGACCTGTTGTTTATTGTTTAATGGGACACGCAATGATTCTTGGTTTCAATGTTGACGGGTGAAACAGAAACTGCGGCTGGTGACGTATTAGATATTAACTGTAAAGATGGAATGGCTACACAAAATCTGTCGTACATGCTGACAGGTTAGAGATAGATTGTCATACATGTTAGCAAGTTAGGTTCTGGTTAACATACATTTAGAGAGGTTAGAGATAGATTGTCAAACATGTTAACTGATTAGATATTGTCTATAAATACTGACAGGTTAGTTACGAACTGCATGTTAACATGTTAACAAGATTGACGTAGATTATAAACTGACTGGTTAGACTCTGTCCAGTATTTTATCTGATGAGACGTAGAATGTACAGCGCCAAATCGACAGTTGAGAAAACTACCAGTTAAAATGGACACAAGATAACGACGCACCATTGCAATTCTGCGAACTGTATGATGTTCACTGTAATTATCAAGTGGACTAGTGGGAATGTGGGTGTCGGGGGAGGTGTGAATTAGGCAAATATGTTTCAGTCGTGGGGAGATTAACAAGTATTTCGAATTTAGTTAATATCTGAAATTAAGTTAGACATTCGGTGTCCATGATGTTGTTGTTAATTAAATTCCAGGTCATCTGTGATCAAACACATCTAACATCAAAGGTTTTCCAGTCATGGCCATCCTTTCTTTTTGCATACCTACGACTAAGTTGAACAAGGTTTCTTACTTTATGAGTCACTCAAAATTGATTTGAGGGGCATTTAGCTATGTTATTTAGGAGTTTTAGTGGCCACAGAGTGTCCTTCGTAGGTTATATGAGTATATCTGGAAATGTGTGTCAAATATATTATCGATAAACACAGTGTAAGACCAATGTTATTTGAGAAACTTTAGTTTCAACGGTGCGGGGTACTGAGCAGGCGATCCATCACAGATTCGATCCAACAGCCTGTGACTTCGTTGTGCTATAGAATCAATGAAACCAAGATGTTTCCATGGATTGCTTTAAAAAGAAAACACTAATAATTTTAATCAATGAAATTAGATCGATCGGACGTGTAGAAATGTCTGTTGATGCTCTTTTGCTTCAGAAACTGAAAACCGAGTGTGTCTGATAAGAAGATTAGAGAGACGAGGCGAGAATATTTTGGTGGGTAGAATTACAACAAATTTATTGGATTTACTTTGATAACAGAAATATTTTCACGTTTCACCCCAATAGCCTCCTTCTTCTCCCCATTTCATTAATTAGAACAGCAGTTAGTAGAGTCAATAAGATGTTCCAGGAGTGATCGACAGGGTTGATGTTTCGAATTCTGTAGACAGGTTCCTCAGTATCCATAAACAACACATCAATTGTTTAAGATGACTTATCTATTAATGTGTACCCTATAATTGCTCAATAGACACCAGGTACTTCCCTGGGAATTTATTTTATTGAACCCAACGCGACAGGACGAAATGCAATGTTAACATTGGCTGCTTTCGACCTAAGAAGGTAAAAAGAATCAACTAAATTCCAGAAGACATTTTGTACAAGGTCCATCTTGCCAATTCCTCGACCTAGCGCTTGTTGTAATATTACTTCTACTGATCAATGATTTCTCTATTTGCTATAAAGCTACATATTGGTAGTTGTTGTTGATGTTGCTGGTTTAGCTTAACCCCAGATCAGACTTAATCAAACTGATGATGTAATGCATTCCAGCCGTGACAAACCTTCTTTTATTTCCGAAAGCATCATTCGAAATGTCACTTTGTAATGTGGTATGGGATCTGGATGGGATTTAACTATCAACTGTAGCATGTACACGTCCTATACATTCCTCCATTGGTCATAAAATCTCAGAAAGACGGTCATGTGTAACGTTTATGCCATATTCTTCATTGTGTGTTGTCGACGGGAAAAAGAATCTGAATGAAACCGTACTCTGCCTAGATCATTGCCTAATGGCTATCGAGAGCTTCGTCAAGAGGTTGGAGGGGGAAATATCAAAAAGTTAAATGACTGAAATGAGATTCAAACCTCTCTCGCTTGCGTGTTTTTAAACTGAATGCCATCCATGTTTTAAGTAGTGGTTTTAAGTGGCAATTCTTTATGCCAAAGTGGGATCACAACCCACAGACTTAAAGTCCGAAGAATACATTCAATGAGACCGTTAAATGTATCTGTAAAATATGGGTTGGTCTTCTCTGGAACGCCTTTCATATAAAAAAAAGGCTTGTTCAATCAGAGACGAGCGAGAACTAAACAACAATAACAACAATATGAAGAAATGTCAAGCCTTAAAACATATTTACAGTAGAGAAATGTTAGTTGTAGGGCGTTGTAAAGCAGTGCAATAGAATTTGATAATGTATAGGTTACAGAGGTCAAACAACTTCAGCTGGGTTGCATCATAGATTATATATATAGACATTATGGTTTGAATAGACAGAGGAACTGATTGCAGCCTGGAAGAAACAAGTTAGCCATTTAAAAACAAAGACCGTTAACTTCACTTAAACATCTGTTGTTTGTAATATGAAGTCCAACTTTTCGAGGTTCGAAACTGCGACCTGGTCACTGACAACACACACACACGCAGGATTGTTTGTACACATAACAGTAACAGAACTCATTATATCCGGTGTAGTGGTTGTCCTATTTAATTATAGCTGAGGAGTTAATATCAGAGAATCAAGGAGCATGAGTTACTGGTAAGCATCTCTCGGCCTTTCAGGTACATGATGTAGATTCTCAGCCAGATAAACTTGAGATCTATCTATCTATCTGCCTATCTGTTTGTCTGCCTATCTCTACCTATCTGTCCCTTTGTTTGTCAGTTTAAGAGAACTGTGTGAAAATGTATATATTTGTGTATCTGTGTGTATATACTCTTATTTGTGCGTGTGCACATACTTATGCGCACAAACTATATGTACACATATATTTTCGTGTAAGTATGTGTTCATATGTAGACCCCACCTCTTCATATATATATATATATATATATATATATATGCACACAGACACACGCACACAGATATATACATATATGTACATACGTATAGATATACATATATATATATACACACACACATATATAATATCGGGTTCTATAATATTGTAGCGTAAACAATTCTATTGAGATTCAGAATAAAATAACGATTCAAAAAATAATTCCGTGGAGAGATAGTTTTTAAAAAAATGTTAACAAAATATAGGAAAATGAAATCAAAGAGAAAACCGTGATGAGTTCTTTGTTTTGTTTTGGGGGGAAGTTTCTTATTTTGTTCTGATATGAGCAACTTTCTTCCTTTTGCTTTAAAGAAACACTTTCAGAACAATGGTTCTTTTCCCAGCCAAACAAAAAAAGGTGTTTTTACTTTCAAACAATATTTCTTTTTACTTGAAAAATTACTTTTAAACAATTTTTGTATTCAATCTTCATATTTCGGCAGGGTTAGGGCAGAACACAGAACTAAATGGTTTTAGCTTCTGGTTTTGTTAGTTTACTTTCTCATTTCTGCACGTGACAGTCCAGAGCTCACGTGAGTTGAAGCATTCAAAAGGACTTTGTCGTTAGAAAAGACAAAATGTAACCAGTCACAGACAATGCAAGCATTTACGGAGTTTTATTATATTTTCTGAAAGATAAGCGTGGATGTGCAAAATTCCGAGAAGCGATCGACTGGAAAACATTTCGTAATGCATAGGTCGTGAAATAAGACGTGGGTGGCCTGCCTTGGATTAAAATAACTACAACTTATTCAATATGGTTGTTGTTGTTTATCAGTACCAGTAATATATTAAAACACCTATTGTATCGATTATATTCCAGCTCTCCCACCACGACCAGCGCCACCACCATCACTATACAATTGTTGGGGGAGGGGGGTTAAAAACATGACACATGTTAATGTGTACGTCATCGTAAACATCTTTGGTAATGTTGTTGTTGATGTTGTTCTTGTTGTTATCGTTGTTTGTGCCGTTATTGTTGTTGTTGTTATTGTTGTTTCTGTTTTTTTTTATTCTACACGTACAATTTTATTGTTACTGTTTTTAATATTTACTTTTGTTGTTATTTTATCATTATTATTATTATTATTATTATTATTATTCAGAAAATAGCAAGAATAGAAAATACATAAGAAATAAAATAAAATTTTAGAAAATAATTTCCTGGTAACTTTAAGGAGTGTACACACACACACACACACACACACACACACACATATATATATATATATGCATGTATGTATATATGTGTATGTATATATGTATATATATATATATGTGTATATATATATAGGTGTATATGTATGTGTATGTGTGTATATATATATATATATATGTATATATATATATATGTGTGTGTATATATATATGCATGTATATATATATATATGCATATATATATGTGTGTATATATATATATGTATGTACACTATACACACACACACACACACATATATATATATATATATATATATATATATATATATATATATATATGAGAGAGAGAGAGAGAGAGAGAGAGAGGAAGTGAAACAAATCTTAGTACTCTATTAAAATCTTCGAACTCTATTATTAAGCCTAATTTCCACTAAGAAAGTCTATACTTGTTTTGATTAAATTAAAGTTTGTCTTATTTAGAGATGTCTATTATTTTATTCCTTTTCGTTTTTTTTTTCTCTTTCTTGCTTCGTTTTTTTTCCGTAATAATTTTTATTCGCGTTATAAATATATTTTTCCCAGACACAATTTACAGGAGAATATATATATCAAAATCTGTCTGGAGAAGACACCAATAATATTTATGAAGAATATTGTGTTTGATTCTACCATTTCGTGTCTTATTTGCCATTGCATTGGTGAAACGGCCAAAACACATGCACTCCGCTAATAACACGGTTCTGCAATGCACAAGGAACATGCACACATGCAAACTCTCTGATATATATAAAGTAAATTGCACTATCAGGTCATCCCATAAGTTCTGTCCGGTTTTACCTTTTTTTATAATTTGAATGAAATTTAATAGTATTTTAGAATAGTCCGTGATTCTTCATCAGTTATCAGCCAATTGGTATTGTTCAGTTTCGAACCTTTAGCGATAAGGCTGAGTAATTCTCAATTGGCGGTACCCACCTCCATTTTTTTTTTTTTTTTTTTACTGAGAATTAGGGATAAGAGCAAACAAAACAAGTAAAACGACGCTGCTTTACTTATTTTGTTACTTGCCCACTTCACTGTTTATATCCGTGCCCTTTTTTGTTGTGGTCCTTAGTGGTACTTTCACCCTCCCCTCACCTACGTATTCTCTTCCGTTGCCGCCGCGGCAGTTTTGCCCCTCACTTTTGATATTGCTCTCATGTCTTTCCGTGTTTGTGTTCGTTCATGTTACTGCTGTTATGGTTTTTGTTGCTGATGTGGCTGTTTGTAAAAATATATATATATATATATATATATATATACAGACACAGATATATGTGTATTTATGTTCTCTTTTGTTTCTAATTATATAAAATGCTTCTCCGAGGAAAACAAACATACAAAGCTCCATCGTTAGAATATCGATAAGGAAAGCATTGGCCTATTTTAAACTTGAGAAAATTATATTTTTATTGTTCCACTTACGCATTATATTTGTGATGTGTATGTATGAATGCAAGAGGATGGATGGATGAACGGATGGATGGATGTGCGTATGCATGTATGCATCAACCATTCGTGTAAAGAGTTTAGATTGTAACTTTGTAAATTTCTTACAACATCCATCTGCAAATATTTTCCCTACGCCAGTCAAACTCATTGTTTCAGTACTTTATACACAGTCACCCGAGTCGTTCCCATCGTACGCTGATAGCTTTCTATTTATCCTTCGTGCCTGATTGCCATTTATTCTACTTCATCACGAGAAGTAAAATTCACAGACATACGCTGAAGACGCAGCTGTGAAAGCGGTTATTGTAAGAGAGAGATATACTTATTTACCTCATATGACTAATCTCCATATTCGTTCTGTCCATATATTTCACATCGGCGTATGTCATACCAAAAACTAATTTCAAATTGGCTCTAAACTTCTGTGTTGATGATAAATTTCAGACGTTCTAAGATGTGACTTTTGAAGTCTTCGACATGTACACACGCACGCACGCACGCACGCACACACACACACACACACACACAAGCATACGTACATACAACTTCAGACAACAACCATATCTATTTTCGCATATCATGGAACTGTTAGATAAGTATATCTTAAGAAATACAAAATATATTAAATGGCTAAAGCCGAAATTGCAAAGTAGAGGAAGATGAAAAGAAAATTACAGAAACTGAGGCAAAATAAATTAAAATAAATGGGAAAATATAAATACCTAAAAATATGTAAACATATCGAAAAATTTTATTATGTCAGATGGAATATAGGAGTAAGAAATAAAAGAAAATATTTAAATAGGAAGAGGAGGAAGGAAGAACGAAAGAAAAAATAAAGAGTAGGGAAGAAGAAAATGTTTTAAAAAACCTAGAAATGGAAGTCATATGATGCAGATGAGATGAGAAAAGGGGGGGGAGGAAAGAGACAGGAAATAAGTTGAGCGGTAAAAGTAAGCGAATGTTGCAGAAGTGCAAAGATAATTATTATTATGTTAGTCATTAAGGGATTATATATAAATACACACACACACACACACACACACATACATACATATATATATATATATATATATATATATATATATATATATATATGCATTTGTAAATACGTATGTACCTGCATACACACACATTTATATATTTAACAAATGATGTGAAAATAATAAATATCAGATTGAGAGAACGATGAATAAAGGAGACGTTCTTTGTCCATCTGTTTGTTCAACCCTTGTGGTTTTAGTCGATCAAATGCAACCCTGAGTCTGCTGCTTATTATATTTTTACTCTTTTGTCAAAACAATGAGTTTTACAAAAAAAAAAGTATCTGATTAAGATTTCGGGAGAGTTTAAACAAATCTATTCAATTGTTAATTTTAAATTGACGCCATCATATTATCCCACTCCCTCATTAGAAGGACATGATACAATTTATGAGTATTTTATTCCTATTGGTTCTTTTCTTCTGTCGAGTGTTCGAGCGGTTCCAAGCAGTGCTGTTTTCTGCAATACTCCACACTTATTTCAGTCCCTATTTATTCCATGTAGTTCTCAAAATTTTTACTCACTCTCCCCAAGGCTCCCACAATTATTGGTACCACTACCACCACAACTGCTTAACCTCCCAAGCTAACCTGTCATATCTCTGGACTTTTCTTTCTTCTTCATTGCATACCTTGTTGTCTGCTGGGCATGCTATATCTATGATCCAGCGTCCTTTGCTTTCTTTCTTAATTAACACTATGTCTGCTTTTCTATTCTCTATCGCACTGAATCATAAAATCCCATAGGATCTTTGCATTATTATTTTCGATGGTGCCTTCGGGTTTCGGTTCGTACCATTTTTTTGCTCTGTCAAGTCTATACATGTTGAATAGAGTTCAATGGACATTCCTTGCTATTTTTCATGTTATATTTTTTCTGATCTATTGGCATATATTGACTGGCCATATGCCATACGATTTCACCGTTTTGTCCATGAATTTTGCACTTATCACTTTCTGATGTTCTGTCTATTCTTTTAGAGATGATACTGGAGGATGTCGACTCTTTATTTGCCTTTCTAAAATGCACCATAAATGTTCAATAATATTGAGATCTGGGGGCTGTGGTGGCCAGAAAAGATGTTCAACTTCACTAGAAGAGGAGTAGAAGAATAGGAGTAGATTAAGAAGAAGAAAAAGAAGAAGAAGGAGTAGAAGAAGAGGAAGAAGAAGAAGAAGAAGAAGAAGAAGGAGTAGAAGAAGGAGTAGAAGAAGGAGTAGAAGAAGGAGTAGAAGAAGAAGAAGGAGAAGAAGAAGAAGAAGAAGAAGAAGAAGAAGAAGAAGAAGAAGAAGAAGAAGGAGTAGAAGATGAAGAAGAAGGAGTAGATGAAGAAGAAGAAGGAGAAGAAGAAGAAGAAGGAGAAGAAGGAGTAGAAGAAGTAGAAGAAGAAGAAGGAGTAGAAGAAGGAGTAGAAGAAGAAGTGTATGTTTCTGTCAGTATACACAAACACATATACACATACATACGTACCTTCATATATACATATGTTTTGTATATGTATAACACTGCAAACTGGAATTGATTTTATTGTATAATTTTATATTTGCTGCAGTCAGTTTCTGTATTGTTATTTTTGTTCATGCTTTGTTCTAACAGAAAGTACTTTTACAATTTAATTTATTACAGGACCAAACTATTGACTGTGTGTTTTATTTTCACTTCAAATATCATTTTGTTATCAATCTTTAGATCTTTATCTCTATGCTAGTATCAATGTTGCAAGCGGCCATTCACCGTAAATATTGGTTTATGGAAGACACATGACAAATATATTGATAATAAACACACGAGCAGATCTCTTTAAGATTAGCAGAGGAGGTAGTACACACTCACAATATATATATATATATATATATATATATATA
>NC_068997.1:57334644-57337332 GCF_001194135.2 Octopus bimaculoides | reverse complement strand
GCAGTGCCAGTTTTTACAATTCTGTAAATAATAATAATAATATTTTATTAGCTTAAAGCTTATAGTGATCACCGCGCAGTATTAAAGATAGTCTAATAATGGGGCATATAAGACCTCGACAAAAAAAATGAAGTTTTTTCCGTAAGCGTTGGACTCGAGCCCATACCTCTTTGTTTACACGACCCAGTGTGCAACCGAATAAATTAGCCAAGCTACATGCTTTTTTTTCTGTCAGATTTAAGAACTATAAATAGATGGTACACACACACACACACACACACACACACACACACACACATATATATATATATATATATGTATATAGAATCATAGATGCACATATGAACACACGCGCACAAATATAAATTCATAAGTGTATGTGTGTGTGTGCATTTGCATAATTATACATATGTACATACTGAAGTATAAAAATTAACCGTAATTATATGTAAATACATTACATGTATATTTTGAAATATACGCTTATGTAAGTTTTAAGCATATATAAAAGGAGGGTATATCAGCCGAAACGTGTTAACAACAAACAAGATGAGGACAAATATCCGTCAAATGTAAATAATGTAAATAGTTCCTCATCTCTTAAATATAGAACTGTAGAATCCCTTGAAGTCGTTACTGGAGCATGGACACAATGTAATGCCTGACACCTATAAAAGACCGGCTCCCACAATGCATTTTCCTTAATTCCTGGAAAGAATTTGATTTGTTTGTGGGGTTTTACAAGTTAAGCCCCTTCCTGTGGGAGCTTTGCCAACAAATCGCATGGATCATCTCAGTTAATCGAAGTTTTT
Organism: Octopus bimaculoides; assembly: GCF_001194135.2. Classification (NCBI taxonomy): domain Eukaryota; kingdom Metazoa; phylum Mollusca; class Cephalopoda; order Octopoda; family Octopodidae; genus Octopus; species Octopus bimaculoides. Next base: position 57,336,520 of record NC_068997.1, on the reverse strand, counting down.
CAAATCAGTTTATTGCCACACGTGAGGCTCAATCGCATTTCTATTTAATATGCATAGAGTTACCTGACATATTTCCCCTAACCCTACCAATAAATGTTATTATCTACACACACTTTCACTACAATAAGTTTATTTGTCATAATATGAGAAAGAAATATTTATAGAAATGAGCTAAATTAGCAGATATATATACTTCGTCATTTTGCGTATATCGATTATAGGGGCCGTCCGGAGCTTTAAGCAATAATAATTCCTTTGGGTTTCTCAGCTAAAATCTTACAAATTAAAATCGTGACGATTAATAATTTCTTTCATTTCCTCTAACAATCGTTGTAAAACATTGGGATTATGGGAACGAAGAAGGAGAAATCTGAAATCCTATTAATTGCAATTGCCTTGAAGTTAGATCTAAATTTAATTATAAACTTCCAAAGTTGAACGTTAAGATGCTTTAAAATATCAGAAAATGGGAGAAATTGTAAATAAACAATACAAATGTATTTTTACGTGACTAAGTTCCTGAAGGAAGATGTATTAAACAGAACTGGCATTGTTTATATTTTACTATAATTACATACTTTCTGTTGTTTGTTTTTATACGCACATATGTATGTATATACAGATATATGCATATGTATCTATAGGCTAGGGTCAATAACGAAGGCGCCTCACATTTTATTCCTAAGTTTCTAACTAGAATTGCATTTTGTATTGTATTTATAATTCTCCTGAATAATTCTCTTAATCTCGAGTTAATAAACATACAGCCCTGTCTTTGTATATTGTAATGTGAGGAACAAATTACGGTTGCCTACCTCTCAGTGTCGGGTGTCCATCTGTGTTAAATCCAAAACATGCCCAACCCGTCTCACCTATCACCAGTAGCTATTGCTAAAGTCCTGTCTCACCCTCATGTCCACACACGTCCGTTCAACATGACTGCACCGAGGTCCAAGAGAGCCACGCTGGTCTTACTTCCCTCGCTTCGTCGCTCCCTCTTTCTTTTCCTGTGGGTCCCCTTGGTCATTGATGTCATTGCTATTTCCTTCCGGTTCACCTCATTCCCCGCCCCTGTTCTCAAAGACCATCTCCTCACTTCATTCCATGTTGAAATTTGCCGTCCGCCCTTACAGCCTGACCACCACTTTGATTTTACGGATCCAGGCACTCACGTCTCCTTCACTACAGAAAGGCCTGATGGCATCCCTGCCGATCCTTATTTTCGCTGCTGTCTCGTGAGAAGGGACAACAGCATCTCATCTTCCCTCTCTCTCTCTCTCTCTCTCTCTCTATATATATATATATATATATATATATATATATATCAACAATTTTGTAAGCACTTTTGTAAGTAGTTATCGCAACTTTATATTTTCCGACGCTACTCTATCTCTTTCTCTTTCTCTTTCTCTTCCTCTATCATTTTCCCCCCCTCTCGTTCTTCCTCTGTTACTACTACGTATCTCTCTTTACTCCTCTCGTTCTTCCTCTGTTACTGCTACGTATCTCTTCCCCCCCCTCGTACTTCCTCTCTTCCTCTTATCCTCTCGTTGCTCACCTATTCTTCTACTTCCTCCCTTTGTTTCTCCCTCTACCACTCTCTCTCTTCCCCTTACACCGGCATGGTCACATGCTTCCGGTCAATAATCATTTTCTTCCTTGGCTTTCGCCGAGCAAACACGCGAACTTACTTCGTCCCCACTTTCAAGTTCGTGCCTCACAGCGTTCATACACACATAATTTTTCTCGCCTGGCCGTAAAGCCTTTTCCGTTTATTTTCCTGTCTTGTTTTTTGTCCGCCACTACATTCCTCCATGGCAAGGTTTAATTTGTGTATACAAATTTAATTTGCGGTCCATGGGAAGAGCCGTTTTAA
>NC_068997.1:57315516-57334526 GCF_001194135.2 Octopus bimaculoides | reverse complement strand
CCGGTGTAAAAACGGGGGTAGCTGATGAAGGAAAATGTTCTCTATGTGGCCTGTGTGTTTTCTTGTCTACGTTTTGTTTGCAATGTCCTGTACCCAGATATGCACCTATACATACAGGTGGATGTCGGTATGCACATACCTGTACGTATATATGCATATACTCATTTACTATTTGTTATATATATATATATATATATATATATATATTGCGATTGATTTGATGCTTGCATTTACGAGACTGCTTGTATTTTTTCCAGTTGGAAATACCTAAGTGCGAATGAAATGATTAAATTCAGAGTTCATATATGTCTAAGCTAGACGAGGTATTGAGGAGAAGGAGGATAGTAATTGATGATTTACAAATGTTCAATGTACTGTAAAATATTTGTCTGTCTCAACAGCCCATTTTAGGCTAAAACTCCGAGATTTTCAACTTACCCTGCAGTAAACACCTCTCTACTCTACTCAACATACCGAATTCTCTATCAGATTATGCAAAGTATATTCAAATATGCTGTAGAATACTGTATATGTGTATATAAATATACATACATGTATATAATAAGCATGCATGCATCAAAATAACGGTATGTTTGCCACTGACATGCAAGATTATGCAGTTTTCGACTGAGATAAAATTTCTTATAGACGTGATGTGTTAAAAAAACAATATATATGGAAGGGAAACGAAAAGTCATCCAGGCGAGAAAAGGAGACATATGCAAATGTTTATCGTGGAAGTAAACCGTAATATTTTGCCTGTAAGCGGTGCATATACGTTACTTATGATACACAGGAGGCTATTTTCATTTAATGGTACTTCGACTGAGCACAGAAGACATGTGAGTTTGTATGTGTACTTCTGTGTGTTTGTGTGTGTGTTTCTATGTGTGTAACGTTGCACACATGTATCAGAGAAATAAAATATAATTGTCTCAGTTCGTGATCCGTGTGAAGAAACTGATTTGCTGCTCGCGAGAAGTGACGCATTTTCCGGTGACTTCATTGGGAAATTTTCTATTGGATCTATACTTTTGTCTACTCATTTCCTCCAGATAGTAATTGCACGTGTTTAGTCGTGTCTAGATTTTAATGCTGGTGCAAACATATCCCTGGGATGTTCATATATTTACAAGTCTTCGTTAAAAGTTAAATAAATCAAAATAATCTTTTAAAATTGATACTGAAATTCTGTCTGTAGTATTGGTTCGATTTGAGTTTAATTGTTTTCTGTGGCCGCAAAACAATTCTGTCAAATATCAAATATTGAGGAGACTTTAAATGGAAGCCTGCTTCTAGAATAATCCAAGATTACTAGTTTGACATACTGATTGAGACAAAAACAGAAGATCGTTCCACTATTTCATCTCAATATGATAGAAGTTGTCTAATAAAATATTTGAGGATATGACAACCAATAAGAACGAAAAACATTACGGTAAAACAAAAAACGCTATAAACAAATTATCCCCTAATGCTTTTGCACAACAATATTCTCTGACAATAAAATAATCCAGAAGATAACTGTGGTAATTTTAGTTCTCTTCGGTTGTCTGGAAATATAGAAAGCTATCAGATTAGGAAGAAATTGAAATTATTTCACAACTGAGTAGGAGGAAAATGATTCTAAGAGGCTGTATTTATCATGTTAATGGGTTTTTTTCTTTCACGTATTTCATCTAAGAACTTAAATATTATGTATATTCACGAAAATAAATGGTGGAATGGATAATAAAATCCTATAGAAATAATGGTTCCAAACCTGAAGCACTTGACCACTTATTTTAGAGGAGGAATGTAATCAATAAGATGGGCTGTAGCTTGTGATTGTTATTTTATCGACCCCGGGAAGAACGATGGCTGGCAAAGACTACCATGGCGGGATTTACACATTAGTGAGGTAATTGTCTCAATACATTTAAATCTTGATTCTGTCGTTTCTTCGAATTCACATTCATGATAAAAGAACATAGCTCAATACTGTAAAGCGGACTCTGATGTTTCAGCCATTTCATCATCATAATAGTACTAATACTGCTACTGATAATAATAATAATAATGGAAGAGGTTATCAGCCAGGAAGAACCCCGGTGACAACAGGATCAATGTGAAAGAAGAAGAAGAAATAAACAACTATGACGATTTGAAGTGAGAAATACAAATTCTGTGGTCAAAGAAAAGACTAGACATGATACCAATAGTAACTGGCGCACTTGGAAGTATCAGCACTCGACTATCAACATAGCTGAAAAAGATTGGTGTAAGTGTGAAGGTAGAACACCTACCTTAGTCTGCTGACTGTGGACAGCTGACACTTTCCATCATACCCAGCAAAATAAGCTATGAGTTTTCATATAATAATAATAATAATAATAATAATGATGATGATGATAATAAAATATTCTTAATTGGATTCTAAATGAACTAACCAAACTAGACAGGAAAACAAGAAAATTAATGACAGAATTAAGGATGCACCACCTAAAATCTCACAAAGGAAGGTTATATATACAAACAATTCAAGGTTGCAGAGACCTTATACAACGAGAGAACTATTATAAAATAACCACCATAGGATTACAGAATACTGAAGGCCTAATCAGGATCAATCATTGAATACCAACTCAGTGAAAAGGGATTCCACATAATTGCAACAAACCTTTGCAGAATGTGTGGGAAGCGGATCAAAAGTGTGACTCATATTGTTAGTGCTTGAGAAAGTCTTGCACAGAAAGATTACAAGCGCGGAAATGACTGGGTAGCCCAAAACCTTCACTGGATTTCTATGCCTCAAGTATGGATACGAGGTAACGGGTGCTTGGTACCAACATACACCGGAAAATGTAATTGACCAAAAGGGGAAGGCAAAAATGCTCTGGGATTTTGACTTCGAGATAGACAAGGAACAGTGTGCAAAAGTACAAGGTGTACTTTACCATTGGAGTTTGAAGACCTCCGAGGTAGATGAGAAGATTCAATTCTCTTAAAAATTGCGATGAAATCGCGAATTACAGAACACACACATTATCCTCTTCATTCACTTGCATACACACACATATATAGAGACAATACTCGCACGTGCACTCTGTAAAAGAAGACCCCATAAGTAAAGAAAAAAAACTTTTGCATAACATCAAAAACTTTGGCACAAGACGCAGTCGATTAAATCAATTCTAGTAACTAGGTACTAACGATTTAATCAACACCAGAAGTATGGACTTCAAAAGAGACCTCAGCAAGATTTCAACGTGAAACGTAGATGAAAATGATTAAATACAAGGATACTTTATTTTTCCAAGCAATGCAGTTTCAAGCAAGTCCTCTACCCACCTCTAAATATTAATCTATTGAAATACATTTTCTAAATAGACTTGTTATTCCTTCTACATTATTTGCAACATGTCTCTATCCCTCACCCATGCACACATACTTCCCCTTCAAAACTTTTACCATTTACAATCTAGAATATTCTTATATAAATAAATACTTGAACATATTCCTTCCATAAAATATCATTAAGAGATCTTTCAAGGAATGTAGCAGTATTGTCTCATTCTTTCATGTTTCTTACAATGCAACTGCAATTTGTTTCGCTCGTTTGAAGTAAGGCAAAGTAACAACAACTAAGCAAAAAATAAATTTTATGAGAAGCGAAAGAAAAGAAAAATAATTACAAGTTTAACTTATTTTTCCTGGGCGGACATGTTTCTTGCATTAGGTTTCAGACAGTTTCTGATGACTAAAATATGAATTATCAGAAGGAGAAAAAAAAACCTATTTCAGTTGAATATATATCATTGCTTACATCTGTCTCTGAAGTATTACAGGAAAAGTTTAGTCAATAAATACAAATTCTGTAAATAGCGGCTGAAATCAGTGCAATAGCGAACTAGTGCCGCACTATTCATTGTTCATATCGTGCCATCGTAATGCCGCAGTATTGTGCCACATGAGAGTGAATGCAATTGACATTGATTAAAGTCATTATAAGTAGGGACCATGTGTAGGATAGGGATGACTATCGACAGAGAGATAACAGTCAACTACATTTGACTCAAGTATCTTTTATATTTTGCCGTCGAGAAAGATGTTTACTCTTGTAGAGTTGCGTATATGGCAAGGGTTCGTTTCGTGGTTAAAGTCAATCAATTGTCTTTAAACAGAACTTGCATTTTTTAAGGTATTAAATTCAGCGACATTCTTAATGACATTAAGAACTCTGACTCTCACCCCAAATTAATTACTAAGAGACGTCATCCACTTGTAAAACAGGAGTTAACGTTATCTTGCTAGATATAGTGAAGTTAAAAATAGCTATTTAAAATATATTTGAGATGAAAAGGTGTCATATATTATTTCAGTATGGGAGATAACTCCAAGCATGTTCCTGTATTATCAAGGTATGCAGTTGTCCTTGCTGAAGTCTTAATGAAGGATGTCGTAATTAACTGGAAAATATGATATTATTAAGATATTAATTTTTATATTTATAGAAGGAAACAATAGCCTTGCGGTATGTACAAATAAAAATCTCATAAAGATTGCTATTTAATAGAGCTTCTGACGATAATAACTGGTTCTTAGCCAAAGCAGCAGCAATCTTTTATTACATATGAAGAGCATATCTGGAAAAAATATGTTTGTTTTTTTTCTCAATTTGTTATTTACATTTATGTAAATTATTTACATGTATTTCATATTTGATTAACCATAAGTCAGCCTTGATAGAGCAGAGTTATAACCAAAGATTTACTTTCCTGATCATCACACATTTTTGTCATATATAGTATAGGGCAAGTGAGCTAACAAGAGGCATGAATCCAGGAGGAAATCTCTTGGTTGCTAGAAAGTAGCATGCTTATCTCCTTCAGAAAAATAGGAAGCATTTGATAGAACCATACTTTACAAACAACTGCAACTGAATAATACCATGAGGTGGTCAAAAGCAGATTGAGGTTTTGCAAACAACATGCACATGCAAGTGCTACCAGTCGAAAGATCCGCATACAGCAAGGCAGCAAGGCAGCAAGTGTATGGAGGGATCAGGAAAGAATGCGCACTGATTCGGGGCCTTCCTCTTGACGGCATCATTGCGCACCGGACCCACTCACTGATTATCAAATAAAGCTCAATATGCTTCTAGCCATTGCTCATCGTCTCTTTTTAACCAAATCCAGTGGTTAAGCCTTTTCCACTGTAGTTTGGATATCACTCATGGTGGTATTTACCTTACGATGTGTTAGGCCTAACGATAACAGCAGTCGCCTCAAACTGTGTCCAGTGAATCCTCTACGTCTGATTTCGATTGGAAAACTAATATACAGTGCCATCTGCATATCATTTTAGCCTGAGGCACAAGGTTCTGCAATACACACAACTTGCTAACAATCTACTTTTCCACAATTATAAACACTGCTAGAAATAGCAGTCAAGTATCCCTCAAATTACAATTGGCTGTCTTATAAGTTTTCAAAGATACATTGCAAAATGTGGTACTGAATGCACACTGACTCAACAAAAAGAAATACAGGATCGTAGCTGGAAAGGTTTTCATTGAATGTTCAACTGGGGTCGACATGCAGTTATTCTCCCCTATGATGACCACATCTGCCAATAAATAAATTACAAACAGAAATTGAGAAAAGAATCTATCATTTAATATTTCTAGACACAAACTGTAAGTCTTGATGGGGAAAATTCCGTAAGGAAACAACTTTATATCAAACCCTAATCTCAATTGGTCAAGGAAATCTATATCTCATAAAAGAATAATAAACATTATTGCAGTAGATTAATTGATTCTTATTTCGTTTTTGCAGAGTCAAATGTCATTGTTTTTTTTCCATTGTTTTTTTTTTTTTTTGGACAGTAGAGACCACCTCCTCCATTTACACGATTCTTCCATATGAAGGGTCTTCGACCAACGTGAATATCTGCTGCCATAACGCATCAAAGTGAACGGAAACGGTATTCTTGCTGTTCTGTTTACACCCCATCAATTTATTATTCCAGTAGATTTTTCAAGAGTCTCGATTTTATTTGCACAGCCCTGTATTTTCCTATTACAGTAATCCCCCCCCCCTTCATAAATCTCGAATTATGAAACATGAACAAAATCGTTTCCCCCTTCGTAAATCATTTCTAATTAAGAAAAGTAGCAAAGCCATTTATTAAAAATAATTAAATCATTGAACTGCATGGGTGAAAAGCAAGCAAATGATTTTAATTGTAGAGATGGGGGGGGGGGCTGTATGTGTCTCGTACACACACGCGCACAAACATACACAAACACATGCATATGTACATACCTACATGAATATATAAATGCATGCATGTATTAACACACATGTGGTTATATATCATCATCATCACTACCAAATAAATTTTTAATTTTCAATTCACTATCGTGCTGCAGCAATGAATTACGGACCTGATACCGTCACTGAGCTACATACATACATAGTTTAAGCATGCATGTATGTGTGTGTGTATGTATGTATGTATGTATGTATGTATGTATGTACATGCGGGAGGGATAAAGATTGTGTTGGCTTGATAGCTATTCATATAGGTATATATGTATACTCTTGCATACGTACACACACACACACACACACACACACACACATATATGTATATATATATATATATATATATATATATATATATATATATGAGAGAGAGAGAGAGAGAGAGAGAGAGAGAGATTGTTTCTGATATGCCGTATTTCGTTATGTTAAAATATTTGTACCAGTGAAGAATTTATCGAAATAAAAGAATTCGTTATATATGCCCCTAATTTTTTGATTGCCTCTGTTTTCAGTTTGGCATTCTTCTATTTCTAACATCTGTAATTGTCAAGAATTTATTCGAAACAAAACTACATTAACAAAATTTTCTTCTGTTAAGATTTTTTTCTTTTGTTCATTGATAGTTATTTTCAAAACTTTTACCGAAATTTTTCATCTTTTCCTTCTTTCCAGATACCTCTATCTGTAATTCCAAAGAATTCGCTCAGCGCTTTTATTTTTGCTTCTGTGATTTCTTAATTATTTAATGGATATTTTCTCTTTTTTCTCTGATGGTGCTGGTGTGATGTGGAGTGGATTTTATCTCCTGATTCCTCGCCATTTCATAAATTATTTCCGATTTCTTTCATGGTTATTTCGCTGTCACTTCTCATATTCGCGTAAAATAGTCGGTGATACTATTTATGTCAATTCATTTAAGAACCCCCTACATATACACACCGTTTATTTTTAATATTTCCAAATCATTTCACAATTATTTTAAAATTACTTTCATAATTTCGATTATAATAATTCCTATTGTCTTTCAATAAATTTCCTAGCGTGTCATTTAGATTCTTGTTGAAATCAAATAACTTATATCAAAGTTGTATGCAAACGAACTTCTGCTCAAAGTGCCGTTGTTATTCTTCTATCGCTACTTCAAACCGATTTCCATTCAATGAGTGCCGATATAAAAATAATTTAACATGTTTGATGTCAGCGAGACATTTGTTACAAATGGACATTGAACCTGCAAAAGATAAAAGAATATCATATTAAAGGGCCTTAAAATAAATAACCCGTAGATGTTAAAATTGTTTCTTCGCTGATGCCTCAACACCTTAACTCTTAATTTCTTTAAGAGTTATTTTCAATTATATATATTCTTAACGATAGTTATTCAATGATATTATTCAATGGAAAACAATGACGTGTAATAGTGAAACCAGTATTGACATTGTTTCTTCAGAGTTTAATAAGAGGCAAGAGGATGTCTTTACTACATGGTAATTCACATTGTTATGTTATGTCTTTACTACATGGTAATACACATTGTTATGTTATGTCTTTACTACATGGTAATACACATTGTTATGTTATGTCTTTACTACATGGTAATACACATTGTTATGTTATGTCTTTACTACATGGTAATACACATAGTAAGAACGATTTAAAAGCTTAAGACCAGCACTGTCTTGAACAGGGTCTTATCGGTTTCAAGGATTCTGAAAAGAAATCCGGCTTGGGAAAAACTTTCTCATTTGTCCCACTATTTACAGAGGCTCTGAAAATATAGACATTGTCCTTCTTCTTTTGACCAAACCATAAAAATAAGACTCAAATTTTCTCCAAAGCAAAATCTTCTGCTTTAAATAAAGATACATTGAACAATATAGCCATTGCTATACAATACGACGAAATGGCCACGAATGGAACATTTTCAGTCAGGGTTTAATTAACGACTAATCAACAATAACAATTTTGATTCTGAATTATCCATTATGTGAATGATGAAAAACTCAGAACTGCAGAAGGTAGGAAGTTCGTGAAGTCTGCCAATATTTTGTTTGATTCTTTTTTACAGGACCAAACTTTTCACAAGACCAACAGAGCCGCTACTGATATCTCAGACCTGTTTACTATTTTTTTGCATCCTCACACGTCAATAGACTCGACATAAATTCTGAATTGTATTGACCAGAAGCCAAATATAGAGTTTATTATCTGTATTTCCTCCACAATGGTTTATCTTAATAAAATGTCTTTTTTTTTTTTGTCCAGTAGAATGACAGTGGCAAATTCCCAAGTTTCTTCATAAAAATATTGGCCAAACCAATACCATGAAAAATATATTACATCATTACTAATATACCAGCTTTTGTAAAATCTTTTCATTTTATTGCGGACGAGTAAATTTGATTTTTTCTTTATTATTATATTAGCTGATATAGATTTAAAATAAAGGTTTAACATAAACCAGAGACATCGACCTGGAGGTCAAATGGACAGAAATAGTAGTCATATCCTCCTCAAACCATACATATGAGACAATGCAGTCCTATCTTCCCATATAAGAGATGCTGTTCACGGCTGCAATGTCTTTGGTCATGGTTGCTCAGTCAGGATTCGCTTAGGGTTAAACAATAATGACAGTAGTAATTATTGCATTCAACGGATTACCCTGAAGCAACTTTCAATCATATTTCTTGTTGCTGCTGCAGCCCTCATTATCGTTGTCCTTGACTAATGTCGATTAAACTCTGGTCTACCAATATTTAGGCAGTGATTTACTCCGCCGACTCTCAAGGCACAACCCACAGATTCATGTTCTCGGTTATACACTATCTTCATCTAGTCGACTCCAATATGACGTGAGGAATATTATTGAATACAGAATAACAGTGGGGACATGCGCTTTCCACACAAAATATATTTGTAAAGATCCCAAACCAACTTTATATTAATGATATTTATAGCATATCCAAACGAGAACACAACTGACTAATTTTCCTAACAACAAAAACACTGGAAACATAAAAGAAATTCACAGCAGAAGCGACAAAAATCGCTTTAGCATGAACTGAAATGAAAAATAAGGTTCACACGAATATGCTTTTAGTAAACAACATATTCTTTCACAGAGGTTAACTGGAAAACAAAACCACAAGCAAGAAAGTCATGCACTAATATCAATGAAAAAACTTAACAAAATTGCTAAACCTAGGAAAGTATTTTCCATGTTTAATACAATCGCAACATTAATCGGCCATTCATTTCCTGCGATCGGAGAGTAAATTAATTTAAAACCGTTTATTGTATGACTAAGTAAATAGGCCAATCTGACTTGCTTAATTGGGAAGGCGTTAAGCAATTGTAAACCATTGCATAGTTTACATTTTAAACTATTCGAAATGCCACAAAAACTTGGTCCAACAAGCTCTGGCTTCTTATTTCTCTTAATAAATGTGTGTGGTAGGGGAGGTGCATGTGTATGTATGTGTCTACTACAGTGAAGGTTTTTTTTTATATGATTTACATAAGTAGAAGACATTATAAAGCAGAAAATACAACGCACTTCCACAATTTCAAAAGTCTTTACAGCTTTGTAGTTTCAACATTAGTCTTTTTCCAGCCAAAATGTAAAAAATAAATAAATAAATCGAAAGAAGAAAACTGAAAATGAGATTTTCTAGTCGAAATTTTAATGACGAAAAATGATTAAGTATGTTTTTTGCAGCTTTAATGAATATATTGCAGTAGTAATATCATCCATGTTATGATTGATGGATGAATCGAATCTTCATTACAAACACCCCCCCCCCCACACACACACACACACAATGATGGTGAAAGTGAACTTCGTGTACTGCCGTTATTCCTGCTAAAACTTGATATTTTGGTGTGTATGTGTGATGCTTGTGTGTACTAGTGGAGTACGGCCGAATAATTAGGATCTTAAAGCAATCGCGAGGCAATAGTTTCAACCTCACTTGCTGGCAGATCGGTAAAAGTGTCTTTTGCCGATTATAGTCTCACATCGTCCAAAATATTTGAATGATATTTGGTCGAATGAATTGTTTGAAAACTCGTAAGAGCATTTAGAGATGCTAAACAATGAATCTCCCTTAGTTTGACGTGGGATTATGCATTGAGTACAAGGGTCTGTGAGATATTCAGCCACTTGTACGCTTGTTTGAGCCGGTACTTTAGTTGATAAAAAATCTGACTTTTGAAAAATTGTCGAAACTGACGGAGACCCATTTCGCCCAGATATAACTTAACTGAACCAAAGACTGTGCATATATATGTGTGTGTGTGTGTGTGTGTGTGTGTGTGTGTGTGTGTGTGTGTGTGCGTGTATGTGTGTGTGTGTCTGTGTGTGTGTAGAATTGCAAACTTACAGTCTCCCAGTGGTTCGCATATAAACTTACCATGTTAAAATACTTTAGTGTCAGCACTTTGAGAATAAATCTATATTTTAGTGCCGAGACAATAATTTTCTGTCAAAAACCTGTATTTCTCTGCCACGCTATCGTCATATTTCTTTCCTCTGTACGTTTTCTCTTTTCTCTCATAACAAAACTGGTTTCGTTGTCTTCATCTGACATATTTGACATAAATAATGTATTCTGGACGACGACTCTGAAACTCTCTAACCCTCTTTTAAAAAATGTTTTTTCGTGTCCTGTAAATCCGAATTAGTTTCGTATTTACTGTCGCTTACTTTCTGTAGAATACGTCAAACAATACAATTTGTTGTTCTATAGTCGCCATTACGAGGGCAGCAGTTAAAATTTTTCAGTTACTTTTGAATTCCGAGACATTTATTACGTTTCCTTCATTCGTCATGCAACATAAACTGGCCTTTTACATTTCTTGTATTAAACAGTAAATTATAGTTATGGTCAACGAAAATTTGTTTACTATGGAGAAAGTTCTTCACCATCCAAGTTTCTCTGTATCAATTGCTCAAACTAGATTTCATTTCTTTTCTCTCGAGATATACAAAAGAGCCTGGCTCGAATCTCGAGCATTGTTATTTCTACCATCTGAATAGCTGTGCGATGCAATTGAAAGGTTTCGTGACCAAGTTAGTATTTTATATTTTATTTACACTTAAAAAGTTAACTTTTAAAGAATAGTTAATGGGTGATTTATTGATTCATTAACGTGGTTGTGATGATGCTGATTAGCACCATACCAATTTCGATTGAAAAAAAAAAACAACGATGAAAATGACGGTTGAGCCATTTCTCTAAGGACAGACGACTAAAGTATCCACTGCATCAACTGAGAAGAAGACATGTTATTTGATAACATCGCACAGTACATCGGGGGACTTCAAATACTGCTTCAGTTTGACAATGACATCTGAGCAAATGCTTTTGGATAGAAATTGTAGATGTGTATACATATACATAACCACATATGGAATTTAGAATCATATTCTTAAAGATTCGTACAATTTGAAAATAAGTTTTCTGCTACAGCAGCTCAACTACATCACTAAATATACCTGTAAAGATCTCTTGTTGTCGCTAGCATTACTAGAAATAGCAGTCAAATCTCTAATTGATCTTCACAGATTTTTAGAAGAATATGCAGTTCTAGATGTCAGAATATAGATGATATGTACACGGATGGAATGGGCTATAGAGCCAAGCTATTTCTCGTTAAATTATATACATGATTATGCGAACTACATGGATATGAGGATTATGAGAGTAGGGTACTTATTTACACCTAGATAGACTAGGCTTTTCATTGATAAGATTCTTATCCAACATCACAACACATTTGTAACAATATAAAATTTCTCAACCAACTAACATAACCCAGAAGATTTCAACTTGACCAGGAACATCTTTTATGATACATTCATATCTATTATTTTATTATCATATTATGATAATGAATATTCTACAGAATCTTTATTAATGCGAAATGTTGGTGTGATAATCCATCATTCAATAGACCACTTTGAATTCCAGCAGCATATGAATAAATTCTGTGTGATAGTGGTTTCTAATGCAAAGCGGTAGGCACCATTCTTGATTGAATTCAAACCAGGCTTTGTCATTCGTCATTTCACCTCTGTAAGAAGCTAAGTTGTTAATAATGGCCGAAACGTCTTCTAATGAATAATATACATGCGATTACCATTTTCCTTTCATTTTCATCTTTGTTATTGTTTTCATACAAACTGGTTAGAATGATCCATGTGATCTTCAGAACATATTTGATTTTAGTTCTGGAAGCGTGGATTTAAAAGATCGATGCCGTTGATTTATGTGTATTCTTTGCTGAGATAATTACGTATTTGTAATCAGGCCTGGAACAATAAGCGATTAGAATTCAGTTTCATCTTTCAGAACGGAATGCCATACTAAATTATCGTTTGCATCAGTCAATAAAAGAGCTTATATGTGGTTGCTTGACATGCTAGAAATAATACCATAATTCAGTTTCGGTGTATTAATGAAGTGGTGAGACGTTGTGGTGATGATGGTATTGGTGGAGGATTCGTAGCAACGCTATATCATTCTCCCTTGTGCTCCATCTTTAGAAAGGAAGGAAGAATACATTACATAATATAGTGCTAGATGCTTTTGAATAAGTTGGGGCTGGAATGGACACCTTTCATCATAGGTTTACTCACTCATATAAACGACAACAGTAGCAATAACACTAACAATACAGTTGCAGTAACAACAGCAATACTCAAATATTCAGTGGGTATTTCAATAACATCTACAAAGTATTTTTTGGGAGTTGGCGTTTTAACTAAAATTATTTGTCTAATGTTGACAATAATCTACTTAAAAGCTTTCAGTAACTGAGTGAACTCCTCTTCGGTTCATCGTTCTGTTCTATAATTCTATATTTATCCACAAACTAGCTGAATATACAAATTGTTGTCTCTCCATTCCCCCTTACAACAATCAAAACGGAAGGTCCAGAGTTGAATTATTAGCTGCTGTACCCTTCATCTGGGATAAATATATCTTTTCCAAGTGAAATCGACAAAGATAATTTAGAAGCAGTTCAGAAAATTAACGGAATAATCGCCAGATTAACAATTCTGCAATTATTTAGCGGGGAATCATTCTATCGAATGGCAAAGAAATACATTCACTTAAGCTTGTTAATTATTATGTACTGTCATATGTATTGTGGGAAAGGAACCATCAAGCATTATCATTGTTATTCTAATTTTGACTTGTTCATTTGGATTTTAGTAGCTCTAATTCGGAAAGGGAATTCAACATCACAAAATATTCACCTGTTTCATAACAAATGTTAGCTCTATCAGATCCGTTCATCTGCAACAAAGCCGTGTGTGTGTATGTGAGAGAGAGAGAGGGAGAGAGACTGAGACTGATTTTTGCACGATATTGTCACCAAATTCGCAGAACAGTTATATTGTTTTATTTCTAATAGAAGAAAGGAAACTTTTGACGAGTGTTCCTTTCTAAGCTTGTGAAATTCTCGTCGGAATTTATCAAAATATGTTGACTCTTTTATCAAAGTTATATTGCCGACATATATTTCGGAGATATAAAATTCAAATAAATGCTTATGCAAGGATTTCCTAGAAGATACTCTTTGGTGGTTATTCGATGTCTACAGCATCTTGACAACAAGAGAATTCCAATTTAAATATTGATGTACATGGAAATCACTGCGCACATGAGGGCACACACACACACAAACATGTGTATACTCATCTACACACACACACACACACACACACACACACACACACATATCTTTTGGTGCACGGTGGTGCACCAGCATGACCGCAGCCACTTGGCTGAAACACATAAATAAATAAATAAATATGTGTGTGTTTGTGTGTGTGTGTGTGTGTAATGTATTACGAAGAACAAAAGTCAAATTACCAAAAGCAAAACAAAAAAAAGAGGCGACATTTGTTCATAATCAATGTTATTAGTTTGACGCTTGGGGAAACAGAATATTAACGGCTGTTTTCAGCCAGTATATACATACATATGTGTGTGTGTAGATAGATAGATAGATAGATAGATAGATAGATAGATAGATAGATAGAAATATGGATAGACACACACATGTTCGCGCGTGTGCTTGTGTCTATGAACACAGGCTTGGAGACTGACGTTAGTCGTTACATGTTAACCTGTATATGTGTGTGTGTAATGTAGTCACCCTCCTTATATATTTACACGCACAACAGACACACACACACACACACACACACACACATTCATATATATATGTACATATTTGTATATATTATTTTCCATGTATATCTAAATAATATTGAAATATTTTTACATGGCTTCTTAACTACATATACGACTGCAGCTTTTGGATTGAACTCATATCTCTGTCATTTACAGTTGGCAGTCAGCCACAAAACTCTTGTAAAACTGTTTTACACATGATAGCAGCAGCTTCATACAGCATTCCTCTCCACATTTTCATGAAATTATTAAAGCTCTGCTAATTTTCTCTTTTTATTCATTATCATTTCTCTGCTATTTTTTTTTATCCCTGTTTTTCTCGCAGAGTTGTTAGGAAAACCGAGACAGCATCTTATTTCTTCCTTTCCAGTGAAATCAGCGGCGACATAAAACATCTATAGAGAACTGCAATTATTTTCACTATTTTTAATTTTTATCATTATTGTCTCATCTTTATTTACAAAAAATATTTATTCCTCTTTAAAGATGTTTCATTTCTCAAAACGATGACTTATTTTGTTGGTGGTGTTGGCCGTGTGATACAATGGTTTTTACCAATTTAACGTCATCAGCGGATGTAGAATGCAAGTAGGTTATCTTTATCAAGATTGTACATATACCAGAATGGAATGTGTCTTATCAGGGTATCTTGGAACTAATACTGAGAGACACAAATCAACATGCCAGACACCTCAAACATCTTAGATGTTACATTAGTTTACGATTCCTCTGTCGTCCTCCCACTTGACTTGCCTTATTCTATATTAATAATTTGAACTATAATTACATAAAAATGAAAAGATATTATTCTGTTTTACTCTGAAAGAGAGTTAGGAGATATTATCTAAATCGCCTCTTAAATTCAGGAGAGATAAACGTAATATTGAAACTGTACCTAAACATGTTTTTACAACAGAACTTGCTAGGTTACTTCAGAGTTCACTACAATAACTCGTAACTTTCTCATTGCCTATAACCACAGGCATTAGGGAGAACTAAGAACAAACAAATTAAGATTATGGCGTTGTTTCAAACCCCAGTCGACTTAGGATCACTTTATAGATGATGTATCTTAGGTAACACTAAAATTGCTACACACGTGAACTCTTCAAATGTAGATACATCCAGAAAATGCAATTGTAAATGTGAAGAGTATCAGTTCATATCCTGCTAAGAGCGGTAAATCAGAACAGGGCATTTATAACAAATTGCTTCAAATTCCTTTCAGGTGTTTCACTTTATATCATAGTTAAAAAAGTTGGAACGAATTTTAGTGAATATATCTAAAGATGAAGAAAGATGTAGAAATAACCAGATATTGTGAGGTCATTGGGTTTATTTACCAAATAAATAGATTACAATGATAATGGAGGAAGTTCATTATACAGCATAATTAATAAATTTAATTTAGTCTTCTCTTTGTATTAATTGGCTTTGATCATGGATCTCTTCAACCAGGATTGACCTGGAGCTACAGAATAAAAAGCAGAATAGCTTGCAATTCTTTACATCTCTGTTCGTTCTTTGCAATGTGTTTGTTCGATGTTCATACCGCAGTGTGCGGATCAGTGACCTGTATTGTAATATATTGTAATACAGAACAAACTAAGAAGCAACTAAACAATGTAATTGGCCGACGGGTTAGAGGATTTAAAATATGAGATGGATTTCTAAACATTTATGCGATTGGTCCTTTCTCAGAAGGATGAGGAAGAAGAAATTTGACTGGAAGCAGTGTACCTGCACTGAACCATTATCTCTATTTTTTTTACATCCAGTCCACTGCATTCACTCCACGACAAACTTTTTGTGGGGTTTGGTGCTGGTGTGTTTGTGTTGATGCTTTTGTTTTCTGCGGATGTTTTGGTTTCGGGAGTGGTAAACCTCCTCGCTTTGTTTGTCTGCTTCTCTATTCTTTTGTTCCCCCTTTTGTCAGCCCCCACCCCTGTGGCCACTTGCCAATCCTCTGTGTCGTCTTCATCTGACGACATGTCGGAGGAATCAGAGAGTGCGAGGGAAAGGTATTAGGATCTATTTCTGAGTGTGTTGATTTTATTGTTGGTGGTGTTGGTGCTGTTTCGTGACAGTTGGGATGTAGGGGTGGGGTATGAGTCTTTTTAGTTTCCTCTTCTTCCTGAGGAGTTGCTGTTGGTGGTGACGATGATGGCTGGTGTTGTTTGGTTTGGCTGGCGTGTTGGTTACTGATGTTCGTTCATTTGTTTGTAGAGCTGCTTAATTAGTTGTAGATAAATAGATAGATAGACAGACAGACAGACAGATAGCTCGCTAGATAGACAGACAGATAGATAGATAGATAGATAGATAGATAGATAGATAGATAGTCCCACACTCATGTTCGTAAAGTGTTTCTGAATATCATGTGTGGAATCCATCATGGACATGAAACTTTACATAATGCGGAGTTGAGTTATGCTGTCGTGAAAACGTTTCAGCGAAGACGATTCTGAAAGTAATAATTAACTGAAAGTAATTAACTGAAAACAAAATTTTCAATTTCCTTTATTAAAAAAGGACAAACTACATTCAGATATGGAAACTACTTTCGCACACACACACGTACGCACACACGCACACATTACTAACAAGCCATTGTAGACATGAAAAGGTGCAGCAAATATTTACTGCAGAGGTTTTCTTTTTTTTCTTGTCTTTTATTTGTTTTGTAGATTTTTCTCTTTTGTCTTCGTTACTAAAATTGTCAATTGGAGTTTTTACGTATTCCGGATGACGAAATATGTTGTGCTGGACAAGTAAATAAAATTTCTTCGGGAAATGAAGTTAGGAAAGATCCTTTTCAAATTGAAAATTCTACAAATAGAATTTTTTACCTGATATTTTCTCCAATATATTTCGTTTTTACACACACACACACACACACACACACACACACACACATATATATATATATATAGATAGATAGATAAACGTTAGTGTGTGTTTAAGTGTGTATGTGGGTGTGCGTACGTGCAAGTGTGTGTGTGTGTGCACGCGTGCGTGTTTGTGTGTGTACGTGTGTGCGTATGCATGGGAGTACACATCCGGTTGTCTCGAAACACCATGGTATCTGTGTCTGGAAAATCTTGTTTCCGTCTCAGCAGAACATGGATCACAACGGCATAGTTGATGACTCGGTGCTCCGATCATTTGATGTTCAGAAACCATCTCAGGCTGCATAGGTGAAAGGCATTGATATATCAAACATGTCTGGAAAAGATGACAGACAGACAGACAGACAGACAGACAGACAGACAGACAGACAGACAGACAGACAGACAGACAGACAGACAGATAGATAGATATTAGTCTGTATGGCTGTCTTTCTTTCTGACAACCAGACAATCAGATAGACAGACTGACAGATATGTATTTGGATCTGCTGACACTTCATGTAGTACCATCTTTCACTGCTTATTCAACTAGTGATCAATGCAAAAGAAACAAGTATTTAGACCGCGATGGCTATTCCCATATCTCCGAGGGGAAGCACTGACTCCTATTATATACAACGTGTTATATCGGTGGTATTACCAGTTGGGTAGGTCTCGGAGTGCATACTACGTTACTACTAATAGCAACGCTATCGTTAATCTAGTTTGTATATATAGATTGAAAGATGGATTACGAATCTTTAATAATTCAATTGCCTTGTATATTTTATACAGCTGACAGTAATTTTTTGTTCATGAAACGTGTGTAGTGCGATGTGACTAAATATTTTACTAAAGAAATTTTGTTCCTTCTCAATTTTTGAATATATTGATAGATGCATCTATGAGTGTGTATTAATGTGTGTGTCTATATATATATAAGTGTGTGTAATTATATATGTGCGAAAATGTGCTTGTGTGTGTGTGCTTATGTAAACATTCATTACTTTTACCTAATCCACAGAGATATAAAAAAAAAATGAACTCATCCCGTTGATATAACACAAACAGTTGTTCTAGTATTGCTGTTGTGCATCATGTTAGCGAGTCGTAAGCAATGAGACGGTGCAACAACTGTGACCGAACAACATCCATCGATGTACGATTATTTCGTTATTCTGTCGACTGTGTAACAATTCAAAGTGTATAACAATTCAAAGTTGTATGTTTAATTAACACTGACTTTACATATGTTATCAAACCGCTACAAACCTATATCATATCAGTTTAAAATTCTTGTGACACACAGTACACACACACACATTCTGTGTGCCTGTATGTGTGTGTGAATGTATGTATGCATGTGTGTGCGTATGTTTTCACACTTGGACATCCATATGGTGATATATATATATATATATATATATATATATATATATATATAATACCTATTTCTGCCTGGTTAAGCGTTCTTTCAATAAGTATACAGATGTCTCCAACAATCAACCTCTTTTGCACTCTATATATATCTATATATATGTATATATGTGTATATATATATATATTTATATATATATGTATGCGGCAAATAGTTTGTGTAT
>NC_068997.1:57308272-57315364 GCF_001194135.2 Octopus bimaculoides | reverse complement strand
GTGTGTATGTAGATAGATATAACTTGTTAGCAATTTCTCCTTGTTTAGTTTTCTGTTTGTTCCATTCCATTCTTGTGGCTTTCATTAGTTTGTTTTGGCACTGAGTCGCACCATTGGTCATTTAGAACACCCAATGTCTGACTGAACACCTTTAACTATTCCATGTTTTTTTATTTTTTTCTCTAATTTCAAATTTCTCTAACAAAGCTTATTTTGTTGCTAATGCTTTTTGGTTTTTTTTTTACCTTTTCACCTTTCATTTTTGTTACTTCTACTCCTCCACCCATTCTCCCACCTCATATTCTTTCAGTTCTTTTCCCCTCTTCTTCTTCTTTCTTTCTCTTCCTCTCTAACCTCTTCTCTGTCCCATTCTCTCTTATTATATAAATCTTTATTTCTCTATACTTACAGCTTAAATACTTTTTTATCGAACCAACGACTCGACCACAATTACATTATCTTCTCTCTCTTTCTTTCTCCCTTATTCTTTCACTTTCTCTCACTCTCTCCCTTGTGTGTGCTTTTGCGTCCACGCGTATGTGTTTGTCTGCACCCACGCATATATGTACACGTTATACACACATGAATGTAAATATATCTTTGATATATATGCATTTGTGTGTGCATGTGGGTATACACTGAGGTCTCCCCCACATTCTCTCACTCGTCTCTCTTTCTCTCTCTCACACACACACGCTCTCACTATACACACATACACACACGCATACACACACACACACACACACACACATATATATATATATTTAACTGTCTGTTCGTTTGCGCGTCTCTCTGTGCCGTTCTTATTGTTAAATATTTTCTGAATATGTTCCAGGTCAATAACTTGTGTTGTAAATAACCAGTAAAACTATCTTTCCCATAATGCTTCACTGCTTATTTCTACTGATGCTCCATCAATCAAACAGAAGCCAATTCTAGACGAAACACTAACTATGAAATCGTTTGGGACCGACTGAACAAAAAATATCTTTTTTATTTTATTTTATATACAATTGTTTGGAGAGAAACAAAATAGTTTCTAATTAAACCGAAAAACACAAACTATGACAACCATAGACGCACATTCATTTATAAAAGGATATTGAGACGGAATAACACATGCATAACCACAGACAGACACACACACACACACACACATCCACACTTATACGGACATATACAGTCATGTATACACATGTACGCGCACACATTTAGATGCATACATATCTACACGTACATAGACGCACATAGATATAAACACATATACACACGTACATGAACAACCCCGCCCCTACATATAAGTACATTTAACACGAAATGATCGGAAAACTAATTTGCTTATTGTTAATAGGTGTACAGAGAGAGAGAGAGAGAGAGAGAGAGAGAGAGAGAAGTTAATATTTTAAGGGGAGAACATTAGTGACGGCAGCAATAAAATAGTTTCCACTGTGCAATGAAAGTATAATGGTCACAAATATTTTCCAACGTCTGAGTGGATGTTTTAAGTAGAGTTGAGTCTAATTAGGAATCTCTTCAACAAGCATATGTGTGTGTGTATGTATGAGAGGGTGGGTGCATTATTACGTCCTTTGTGGTGTTATTTTACTTAACTATGTTATCTCCTTACCAATCTATCTCTTTCTACATTTATCTATACACCTATGTGTGTATATATATATATATATATATATATATATTCATACTTACGTGTATATATGTCTATGAACATATGCATGTATATATGAATGCATGTATGTATGTGTGTGTATGAGCTTGTATGTGTACTTATATGCTTGTATGTTTGTGTTCACATATACATAGACACATACATAAAATGCGCACATACGCATATTCGTGTTTATAAAAATATACATATATTTGCATCCATTCTCCAAGGGTATTTCATGTTGAAACCCACATAAAATAATAAACGATATAGTAAGAATACATTGACTTTTTATGCAAATAGTATTAATATTGTAATAATACAGTAATGATACATTCATGATATAATATTTTCTGCTCTAGGCACAAGAGCCAGAAATCTTGTGGGGAGATGACCAATCGATCTGATCGACGCCAGTACGTAACTGGTACTTAATTTATCGACCCCGAAAGGATGAAAGGCAAAGTCGACCTCGGAATTTGAACTCAAAACGTAAAGACAGACGAAATACCGCTAAGCATTTCGCCCGGCGTGCTAACGTTTCTTATTTCTTTATTGCCCACAAGGGGCTAAACATAGAGGGGACAAACAAGGACAGATAAAGGGATTACGTCAATTAAGCATTTCGCCCGGCATTTCTGCCTGCTCGCCGTCTTAGTAATGGTAAAATATTGTCGGAGTAATGAAGCAATATCAACACAATAATTTACGCAAGTTCCTTCCGTTTCGACCCCGATATGTTTAGTTTATATAAACACGGAGTGACGGTGGGAGATGATACTCACAACAGTAGAGGTGTGAATAAGTTACTTTTTGGGGGAAAGAGAAAAGGATGTGATTATCTTGTGTATTTTCGACATCGCAGCCCAGGAGCAGCAACTGTGTTTTGGAAGAACAACAGAAACACTTAAAAAATCGCTTTCAAGAAAATATTAAAAGTATAGACAGCTATAATAATTAGCGAAATAGGAGCAAGAACCACAATGATTATGACAGTAGAAGCAAAAACATCAACAGTAACCAGGTTTATACAGGCTAAGTGAGCAGAAACCATAGAGGGAACGTAAACAACAATAACGAAACTGGTTTACAGAAGCACTACATGAAATATTTGAATGTTAATGAAATTTCTTCAGTTTCCAAATTTAGAAAGTTTTTTTTTTTTGTAGTCTGCAGTTAAGAGAATAAACAAAAGTGGTTCTCCAAAATTCAAGACAAATTCCCCAACTTAAACTTTTAAAATGAACCCAGAAAATATATTGATTTCAAATCATGTCTGAGATAAAATTTTTAAAATGCATGGTTAGAGTAAATTATATGGACAATATCAGGAGAACATATCATGACTAATTCATTGGAATCTGTACAATAGAATATCAATTCTTGAGCTTTTCAAATGCATGTGGTATTAATTTTATCCACTCAGGCACGCTGAAAAGCACAATCGATGCGTGACAGGTTTGATCGCAGAGCATAAGTGAAATTAAATTCCTCGGGTTATTTCAGATGTTGGCTCATCGCATTTTAACTTTATGTTAGAAATTGTAAATGTAAAGTCACAGAGAGCTGCCATGTATTTTGTAAGTGAGACTAAACCATTATTTGACTTTTTTTTAATTTTTTGTCGAGCTTCAAAGAATGAAAAACTGTGATTGGAACCCAGAACCGAAAGACCCGGAAAATATTGACCCAAGACCTATTGTTTCAGGTTTTTTCAATTCTTCCAATCCACCGGTTTTATAATAATTTTATGTTGGTGCACTCACAATCGAGATAGGGGTTTCCATTCCTGGACTAGATGGTGCTTTGTGTTCATTTGCAATATACTTTATCTTATGTTGCTCTACATGTTGCTCACTTCGACACCTGACGTGTGGCACACTGGGCACTTGCGCAAGCAGCATCAGTTCGATGGAGATGAATGAGTTACACCACAGACATTTTGATTTATATAAACAAATCATATGTGCAGGTTGTTCAGCAAGAAATTGCAGAAGAAAGTCTTTTTCCGACTACGATACTCTACCATAGCCATAAAGAAAAAAATTATACGTAGGGAACGGAGCACCTTTCAGTTCGTTCAAATGGAAGAGGCTAAGTTTGCGATAAAATAATGAAAGAAATATGTATTTAATAATTACTGTTTGAATTGTACTCCCCTATCTACAAAGATTTCTTTCAGAGAATTTTCGGGAAAGGCAAAATAATTCTCAGGAGTAATCTTTTTAAACATAATTATAATGAAATCATTAAAAACTATGAGGAAAACAGAATCGGGAAGCGTAACTCATCTTCTGTCTCTCTCTCTACGATTAAATTTTCTTTTTTACACATTAAGTTCCCATATAACCGCAAACCGCTCCATCTAAAAGGTATTTGCAGAAAATTTCATACAGTCCCATTTTTCTGAATTGTTACGAGGTGAGAGGTGGAGGTATGCATTCCCGTAGTTCTACCTACTTAATGTAGGTAAATTAGATCCAATTTACACCCTTTAGCTCGTATTTCGTTAGACACACCCGACAAATACGAACATTTACCGGAAACAATGCAATTCACTTGACACTGTAGGAAGTGGTGTTGCATAAATTTGGACAACTATTATATTGCCAGAAGTATAACAGACGTTTAACTACACCGCAGTAATATGAAATATAACATCTCATAAGGTATGAGATTGAAGCATGTACTTGAAATACTGAATAATAAATTTTCAAAACCACATTTTGATACAAATATATTAAACCTGTATCTTATAAAAAAGAAGTTGCCTACAGCCTAGCGTTAATATTCTTTAATATTTGCTTTCTTTTAGTAAAAGTTACATAATTCCAATCAATTGATTCATAAGCAACTTTCTCCATTATAGGTGTGTTTGTGTGTATATATATATATATATATATATATATATATATATATATATACTGCATATGTGTGTGTATGTGTCTAGATAATGTATAGACCATTTTAAGTTTTGAATATTTATTTCGCGTACTTTTATTTATGTTATAACAAAGTATTTCGAATATTTACGTTTGTTGTGAATTTATTCACGTTCCGGTTTTGTTTGCTGTCTTCGTAAATTTTTGACTATTTTGGTAACATTTCTTTGTCCAGTTACAAATAAATCTATGAATCCGGAAGTAGTTTCCTGTGTTTTCTTCTTTTTTTTTTGCTCTATTTTTTCGGTATTTTTTAAATTTTGGATGCCATAATTTTAGTAAACATTTTTCCTTATCTGTAAAATCGAAGTGAATGCAAATAAATATAGTTCAGAAGAAGAGAACGAAAGAAATTAAATTGAAACTATAAATTAACAGAAAAATAATGATTAATATATATGAAAGTGTATTTTGTATTATTTAGGTCTGTTAGTTAACATGAAGTTTGCAACAAATATAAGACAATGCTTTCTATGTTGCTTACGTGCCTGTATGATGTTGCAGCAGTAGATGTAAGAGATTGTAGAGACATCACAATCAACAAACATAGATACACACAGACACACACATACAGGAACACACACACACACACACACACACATGCACACACCGGCATAAAAATCTATCAAGTTCTTGAATTTGGTCGGCAACGTCTTCCGTAATCTCTTTGGTCCTGTCTACTGTATCACTCAACAACTCAGGCCAACATTGAGACACTCCGATGGTGAGGCTGTGACGTTTTAGTTAAAGCATTTTTGAGTTCCATGCTGAAACTCAAATATATATATAAATATACACACACACACACACACACACACACACATATATATATATATATATATATATATACACATACGTGTGTGTATGTATTCAAATGTGAAGAAAATATATATCGATATACACATATATACATGTACATAATCGCACGCAACTGTGTGTGTGTGTGTGTGTGTGTGTGTGTGTGTGTGTGTGTGTGTGTGTGTGCGTGCCTGTGAGTGTGTACAATAAAATGCACACGCCCTTTGATACGCAACACACGCTCACACACACATGTATGTACATTGTATACTTTGTTTTCAATATTCCATTGTAATGAAGAATGGATTTTCAACGTTAACACAAACAAAAAATACAACAGCCAGCTTTCAGGTAAATCCCCCTCTATTTGTCAATCCACAGAATCAGGTTTAATAATAACTGAAAATTCATATATTAACAAAACATTCATTGAAACAAATCTTTGTTTTATACAATTTTTGTCTCTCTTTCTGGATTATTTTCACGATCTGTAATGTAATATATTTCTTATTTCATACAATTTGTTATTAAACCTTCAAAGTGAACCTCAAGATAAGTATGGCCAACATATTTTTACATCGATCTGCACTTTGTGATATAACTACATCACTACTATGCTTAGGATCTCTGTGCTTTTCTCGCGCTTATTCTTTTATTCTTTGAAGTTTTAGCGTAGCCTATTTGGTGGCTTTTACATCTTATTATTCTGTCGAGAAAGACAAGCAATGGATTTTAGGTTTATTTGTTCCAGTTATTCTTTTCTTTCATAGCTGCCTATTTGTCAGATTTATTGCTTGGAGCCTGTATGCTTTTCCTCTATACATTCTTTTAATACCTTTATATTAGTCTTTTAATGATGGCAAATATAATGGTATCATATTATTGCCGTTGCAGACACTCTTAGTAAGTGGAACACCATTTGACTTTTATACAGAATCAACATTGGACGTGAATCATCACTTATAAAAGCAAATTTAAACATCGTCAACACAGGCAAAATCACAAGTCGACAGTCTAAGATACACAAACAACATCGTGGGAAAGTAATAGCTATACACATAGCATGTAAACAATATGTTACATTGAATCCAAACCATAACTAAGATTGTTACACACAAATCATATTGTATTCTAGTTGACTGTAATAGACAAATATCAAGCATGAGAAATCTTACAACCCAGATTTCGCCCGTTCGAATACTGCAGCGCGTTCTGCTCTTTTCTAGTCATTTTATTTTCTTTCCTCCATTTTCTTTCTATTTGATCCTAACACTACGCTAATTCTTTTGCCAACACACACACACATATGTAACTGTGTATGTATACATGGGTGCATATATATAAGATTTTGCCAGGTTTTTCTCTCTCACCAAGGTCATCAGCTGTCGAACGCCGAAGAAGGGAAATAACCCTGAAATCCGGATACGTTCGTGCTGCTGGTCGTGGTGAGAGGGATAACTCCCTTGGCAAACAGGACACAGTCGTGTGTCGATAAGCCAGCTGGAGGAGATGTCCTCCTGGGGCTAAAAGCAACAGTAACATCCACCCCTAGGGGTCAGCCACACTTAAGTGGCAATATACTACACTTTATCGTGCAGTTACTGTTAATACTTCATTTAGAGAATTAACATTGCTTATATATATATATATATATATATATATATACATACGAGGAAGAGTCAAAAA
>NC_068997.1:57303696-57305741 GCF_001194135.2 Octopus bimaculoides | reverse complement strand
CATATATATAAGATTTTGCCAGGTTTTTCTCTCTCACCAAGGTCATCAGCTGTCGAACGCCGAAGAAGGGAAATAACCCTGAAATCCGGATACGTTCGTGCTGCTGGTCGTGGTGAGAGGGATAACTCCCTTGGCAAACAGGACACAGTCGTGTGTCGATAAGCCAGCTGGAGGAGATGTCCTCCTGGGGCTAAAAGCAACAGTAACATCCACCCCTAGGGGTCAGCCACACTTAAGTGGCAATATACTACACTTTATCGTGCAGTTACTGTTAATACTTCATTTAGAGAATTAACATTGCTTATATATATATATATATATATATATATATACATACGAGGAAGAGTCAAAAATTATCTGCACTTTCACGATAACATATCTTGCTATGGTTTTTTCAAATCCTACTTCATTTGCAAGTGTTATAATATTTTATGAATTTGAGGTAGACTTTCTGCTTCTAAGAAACTTGTAAAGTCATGTATAACATTTGGCTATGTATACATTTTTCTAAGTACCGTTCCAAGTTAAGGGTTTTACTTATCCCTTAACTCAGCACTGTTACCGACAGCATCTATTATGTTGAACTTCTTCGTGAAGCTTGATTCAAGCAACATTTAGTTACCACGTCTGTCCATCTAGCAAGTGCTTATTGGACAGAGAGATTGAAGATTTATTATCTGAAAGCTTTTCCATTTTCGTGAGTGGGGCGGGAATTTCAAAGGTTCTCTAAAAACCTCACCCGATAGATTGCGGCAATAAAGTGTACGCTTTATCAGTTTAACAGTGTGTCGTTCTGCTTCAAATGAATTGCAATGAAATGTGCATTCAAATTTACATATGCATTGATCTTTCTAGCTGCACAAAATGAAGCGTGCATCGCTTTGGAAGCATCCACACACACGCACACACACTTGCACCAACAAAGTAAAACTATTAGAAGAAATATAAACTGTAAACCAAATTCTCTTTGGTCATGAGAGTGTGCCATAAATTTAAGAATATGTCAGAGATCGTTGTGCAATTATTACCTATGATGCAAGTCCACCTAGGAATCTATTTACGGATGTTTCTTTATATTTGTTGTCTGTAGTGTTATGCACGATTTCAAGATTACATGCAGAAGATAAGCATCCATTCTCTTTCTGTATCTCTAACTTACACACTTCGCTCTCTTCTCTCGCTTTCTCTCTCTCTTACCACCTTCCTCTTTCGCCCTCTCTCTCTCTCTCTCTCTCTCTCTCTCATTTTCTCTCTCGTTCCCTATGTATCTATCTCTATATTTCCCCCTAACTCTTCATAGATGTTGAAATATTCATTCGTTAGATCTGTGAGAGTTTTCTGCTAAAATATTCATGTGTTCCGCAATGCAAATCTCTGCCTCTTTGTTGAAGTCTTTCTCCTCTGTGTATGCACGCGTGTGTGTACCTACACATATGTGAGTGAAAGTATATATGCTCATATATGTGTGTATATATTCTTATGTGTGTGTGTGTGTGTGTGTGTGTGTGTGTGTGTGTATACACATGCATATTCATTTACTTGTTTCAGTTATTTGACAGCGACCATGCTGGAGGAGCACCTTTCTTATTCATTACTCACTTCTCAAAACCTCCTCCATATTAACATCAATTTGCTTAGCTTCAAGTGACGCGGCTGTTTTCGCCGCAGCGGCCCTTGCGTAGTTCTCCATATCGGAGGGACCTCCTTTCACCCAACCTGGGGAAAAAAGAACAACAACAGCAGCACGGGCGAGACGCTTCAACAATAATATTTGCCTTCTTCACGAACACACAAACTGACTCGCACTAACGGAAGTAACAGTGTTTAATGGGGGAAAAAAATAACGA
The DNA here is from genome assembly GCF_001194135.2 of Octopus bimaculoides. Lineage (NCBI taxonomy): Eukaryota > Metazoa > Mollusca > Cephalopoda > Octopoda > Octopodidae > Octopus > Octopus bimaculoides. The sequence goes on along the minus strand of NC_068997.1, from coordinate 57,303,894 downwards.
GAATATTTCAATTTTTTTAGTTGCAAAACCGTTAAAGTAAAAGTGAAAAACTGGATAAATGTAACCACCCGACTTCGGGGGTCGAGTGGACATTGCGCCTCATTTTTTCATTCTTGCGCATTATCATTTTATTTTAATTTTTCTTCTACAATTATCATTCGCTTTTGTAATTTTTAGTTGCCCGATTTTATGTTTGTT
>NC_068997.1:57301095-57303313 GCF_001194135.2 Octopus bimaculoides | reverse complement strand
AATTGTTGCTATTTAAATGTATTAATTTAAGCAACCAAAACTTGTGATGATACTTTTGTGATGGTAGTACAGCTTTACAGTTTACAGCAAATCCCGCAACTTAATATATATGTGTGTGGAGTCGCAATGGCCCAGTGGACTCGTGGTCGTAAAATCACGGTTTCGATTCCCAGAGTGTTTGCGCGAAAACACCTAAAGCACCATGAGGCTCCGGCAGCGGGGAGTGGCGAACCCTGCTGTACTCTTTCACCACAACATTCTCTCACTTTCTTCTTGCTTCTGTTGTACCTGTAATTCAAAGGGGCCAGCCTTGTCACACTCTGTGTCACGAGCAGGCTGTTCCGTTGATCAAATCAGCTGGAACCCTGGTCGTCGTAACCGACGGAGAGCCATGATATATAGGTGTGGCTGTGGGGTAAGACGTTTCCCAACTACATGGCTGCGGGTGCAGTCCCACTGCATGTCACCTTGGGCGTGTGCTTTTTGTTATAGCCTTGTGAATGGATTTAGTAAACGGAAACTCAGAAGCCCGTCGTGTGTGTGTTCTCTACTGTCGCTTGACAATCTGTTTGTGTGTTTGCGTATCTGTAACTTATCGGTTCAGCAAAAAGAACCGATAGAATAAGTACCAGGCTTAAGGTAAAAATAAGTACTGTGGTCAATTTGTTCAACTAAAATTCTTCGAGTCCGTGCTGGATGGCTGCAGTCGAATGACTGAAACGTAAACAATGAAAGATAAAAGATTTATATATATATATATATGTTAACACACACACACACACACACACACACACACACACACACACACACACACACACACACACACACACACACACACACACATACAGCATATAGCGAATATGTAATGCCATCATTTAGCTGTATTAAATAGAATTAACTACAGGAAGGAATCCCATGCAGGTATTTCTCCCATATTTTCGCTCCATTACACCATACTACTGTTCTTATATTATATCTAATTTGATGTCATTACATTTTAATATATTTAATACTTTCAAATGATCGCATCAATCATATTTCCTATCACTCACAATCTTATTTAAGTTTACTGTCACTCACTTTCTCTCTGTCTGTCTCCCTCTTGCTCTCTTTTTCTCTCTCTCTCTCTTTCTCTCCCACCCTCCTTCTCTCTCTTTCTCTCCCACCCTCCTTCTCTCTCTCTCTCTCTCTCCCACCCTCCTTCTCTCTCTCTCTCTCTCTCTCTCTCTGTCGCTTTAGCTCTGTCCCTTGTTCTTCTGCTCTCACACGTTTTCGCTCTCCTTATTCGTGCACTCTTACACATTCCCGTTCGCTCTCTCTTGCTCTCTCTTTCTTTCTCTCTCGCTCTCTCTTTCTCTCTCACTCTCACTTTCTCCCCTACACCGTTGATATCATTTTCATCTAAAATTCCATCTGAAATAATCGGACGCTTTTCCTTCTCCTTTTCTATAATTATATCTCTTTCTCTTTCCTTTATTCTTCAATTATATCGTTAACACAGTTTCGTAAAACTCTATCTCAGAGTTACTCCTAAACATTTCTCTTCTTATTGTTTACTTTTCTGTCGCCCGGCCTTTATGTTCCCTTCATTTTATATCTCGAATGCTTTTTACATTTCATTTTATTTTTACTTTTCTTGAACTTTTTAAGTTCTTCAATATGCACCTCTTTCATTTATCACACTTTACATCCATAATAATTCATTTGTGCTCATTGCATCAAAGGTAACTTCCATCTCGAAAGCCATATTAGCAGTTTATTATGAAAATAGTTTCGACTTCTGAATGGTAAGCTGATTCAGCTATAAAATCAATGTAGGATTATTGTTAAGCCCCAAGTACCTAAAGAAGCGAAAGTGGAAAACCTTGTCATAATCATGATTTTTTTCAATTAATTTTCGCAATTTTTGTCCTATTTGCATTAACACTTGTACATCAACAGTTTTTCTTTTCATTTCTTGCATGTCTGCATATATATATATATATATATAAAAGATAATAAGAGTGAAAAAACTACAGAAGGCTTGTGTTACATGGTTAAAGTATATATTTAAATTATGTCAGAAAAATGTTAGAAAAATGTTATAAAATCTTTTTGGTATATAAACATTGTATTTTGAGAAATAACCGGTTTCGTGTTGTCTTTTCAAATTTCTCTACTTCATTGTAACGTGTTCAACACGTTACAATGAAGTAGAGAAATTTGAAAAGACAACACG
>NC_068997.1:57296724-57300900 GCF_001194135.2 Octopus bimaculoides | reverse complement strand
ACAAGACCTTAGCCAATAATGGCTTCAAAGATAAATTGATATATAATCCCTCTAATGATAATCAAAATATTAATAATAGATCTAGTGGCATCAATGATAAAGTCGTACATAACCACTCTAGTATTAATCAGGATAATAAGAAACCTAAAAATAGGGCAAGGAAAATTATTAATATAAAAACTAACATTAGTAAAATTTTCCTGTCTCTGTTAGGAGAACACTTTCCAGCCTCTCACTGATAGAGGAAAACATTTAAAAGGCGTTCTGTGAAACTATCATATATTTGCTGCCCCAATGTGAAGAATATCATTACACGCAATCAATACCAAGAACCTGAATCCAGTTGCAACTGTCGCGAGCCAGGATCCTGTCCACGTGACCAACGATGTATGACTGGATCTATGATATATGAGGCAGAACTTACTGCAATCTTAAATAATAATACAACTGATGAGAAGACCTATATTGGATTATCCGAAGGTGAATTTAAAAACCGCTATGCCAAGCTCAGCCTCGTTCTGACATAGGGACAAATGTAAAACTACTAAGTTGGCTAGCAACGTATGGATTTTGAAAGATAACCAAACATCACATGTGATTAAGTAGAAAGGAATTGAGAAATCTATACCTTATGTGAATATAGACTTTGTTTGGCTGAAAGAGCGTAGATCCTATTCAGATCTAAGATCCCTAACTCTCTATTGAACTCCAGGTCGGACATTTTCAGTGGTTGCACGCATAAGTATAAATATATTTTGAAGAATTGCAAAATTCCGCCTATTCCTGACCGACTTGATATATATATATATATATATATATATATATATATATATATGATATAGGTATCCTGTTAACAACTGAAACGTAAAGGCAAATTTATAAACAGTGTGCAAAATGGTACCAACATTACTAGAAACAAGAGCCAAAAACGACTCAAAATCCGCAAAATGTCACTTGTTGCGTTTGTGGCATTTTGAATTGTGTTTAACTCTTGTTTCTAGTTATGCTGGTACAATTTTGTATCCTTGTTTATATATACATACATACATACATACATACATACATACATATGAGCGTGTGTGTGTGTGTACATAAGCAATTGGCAAAATGTATGAATATAATATATATACAAATGAAACACCGAGGCGAACAAACAAATTCAACAGTGTAAATATGTCTGTAATTTTATTATGTATTTAGCATTAGATAGTTGCCTCATCTCTCCTGACAACTAAAGTGTATAACTGTATGTATACATGTGTCTGCATGCATTTATATACGTATGTATAAGAATATATAATTCTAGATATATACATAGATACCTATATGTGTGTACGTTAGAGAGAGAGAGAGCGTGTGCGTATGCATGTGTGTAACTATATATATATATATATATATCTGTGAGAGGTTGTGTGTGATTTGGTGTAATTTATTCGTCAATTACATATTTCCTTACCGATATTTTTTTTTATTCTAATCAATAATAAAATTATTTTATTTTATTTTTTGCTTACACGTAATTTTGTTTTTTTTAATATATTTAAAATATTTTGTTAACCTTTATTTAGTGTCTTCTCCCCCACTCTCTCTCTCTCTCTCTCTCTCTCTCTAAATCTCTAGTCGTTATTCCTTTTTTATTATATATTTAATGATTTCCTTAGATGTCAGCTATGACAAGTAGAGAGTAAAATCTAGCCAATAGCAATAAAAACATACATTGCTGGACATTTTTTAAACTTTATCTTTGTGTATGTTAGAGTTGTGTCTTGGTGTATGTTATTTGAGCGTTAATCAAATTAGCTGAAGCTGATTATTTGGTGCTTAGCTCTAGCACCGAATAAAATTTCTATAAAAGATGCAATCTAAGAATTGCTAAGATATTTGTTCAATTTTAGTGTGTTTTGTATATTTTTATATTTTCTGTCTCTTTTGAAACTGTTGAAGAGAAATAACCAATAAAGAATACAGATTTTCCAAGTGCTGCTTTTCATTTTTTTTTCTTTATTTCTGTTTCTTTTATATCTTAAATATTTCGGTTAGTGGGTTAGACCCTTCCTAGAAGTTATATTATTTTACAAGACCGGAACTTAATTTATATCGTTGGCATTACTATGTACAGGATGTAGCTTCTTTCGTATTTTTGTGTTCAGATGTGATTCTCCCGCACGGCACCAACGTAACCGCCTTCAACGGTAAACGTGTAGAAACCCACCCTGTCTTTGCTTGGGGTCGTTTGGTTTCACACAACAACCAGACAATTGGCTATCATTGACAGAAACCTGCTTTGTTAGAATCTGACAATCCAGGTCTCTGGTCTCAGAATACCCTTCTTTCTTCTATGTACAAGTTTTGGAGACTGTGAAAATACTTTTAAGTGCCACCTTTGTTTCACTCAATTATATTTTTAAATGTTACTGACTTATTAGGCAGCAAAAAATAGTGCACTTAAAGCAACATTTAATTGATTAAAGATCGATTAGAAATTAAGGTTTTGAGTTAAAGATTACTGTTAGTGTTTAGTACAAAGTAATTCAATAACTTCTACCCACGGAATGAAGACTTTCAAAATATGCACTCCTTACAAATACCCTCTCTCTCTCTCTCTCTCTCTCTCACTCACACATACACACACACACAGAGTTTAGTGTTTCATTATTTGTCGGGTCAACAAAAGTACTCCATCAAGTGAGAGATAAATATCATTCCATAGATATTAATTAAGTAAGAGCTGCTATTAGCATCTTCCGCGTGTACTGCATTTGATGTAGATATAAGTTTAAAATAGACCAGACGGATATTCACAACGGGACTTGATGAAAACCTTATGGAGACTAATATCTATGTGAAAGACAAATGCTTCGGAGTGATGGATACATATCTAGATTTGTGAAAGAACCTATCTAGAGTCGACTACCAGAATTCACGGAACCAGAGAGAAAACAAGCAGCTTGCGAGGTGTGGTTCTGTCGCCACATCCACCACGGCTCATTTCTAAAGAGTGGCCTCATTTGCATATCGGCTGGCAACCTTCATTTAAACATCTTTGAAGTTCATGGCGTTTCTCACATTATAAATCTTCAGGCAAAGGAAACGCTCGATTTTTTTACTTTTTTAATAACATCCTTTTCGTGTTGCATATTATGGCTGGTAGCAGCCGAGGAAGGCAAAACACTCAATGAAAAAGTCCATGATGGAATAAAGGTGCTATTGTTACCACATCTGTGCAAAAGAATGTTGGGCTCAAAAGGACTGAAAAACAGTATTTGTATTGCTGGTATCAAAAAGACCAATCATGTGATGGCTCTACTTAAAATAGTCACACCCTCTATGCATGTTGAATTTCAGCGGAATTTTGCTTAACAAACGAATATTAAATCAAATCCATGGTAAGGGAAAAGGCCTATCTCTGTTAGAACTTCCATCTACGTTGTCCAGTGCGATTTTCTGCTTATACGACTGTATGTTATTGTGTGATTTGATGTAATTTGGCTGCTATTTCTAATGGGTCTATCCACCGCATAAAGGATGTCTTGTCTGTTGGTGGAAACATCCGTTAATATGGCTATATTAATTTATACTGTTGCATACTAGCGACTCGTCCCCAAGTACCTGATTTCACATCCTCATTTTCTATGTTAAGTATTTTATTCTTATCTTTCCAATGATATTTCAACAAATGAAAAGAAAAAAATGTCTTTCTATCGCTACGAAAAGGCGATATTGTAATGTATCTGCATGCATTAAAACTTCCAAATGTTTGCATTCACGGGTACCAGTGTGATATTGGTGCCTAAGCTGTCCATAATGTCAGTTAAAGATAAGTGGAGCTAGGAAACTTAGAGCTATAATTTTAGGAAAGTTATGACCCTTATCTTAGCCCCTAGTGACCCCCAAATGATATTGTTTGCTGTCACCGTTAGGTAAACATTAGTCTAGACTAATAATTGTAATACTTTATGACCTTCGATGATTTGATTTACTGGAAAATGTTTGCCAAACAATGCAAACGTTCACTGATTAAACTTACAATAATATTTCTCTCTTTCTCTCTCCCACACACTGATTACAGGTGTATGTGTAAAAGTATTTATATGTAGTCATGTCAGAGTACAACCAATGATATATAATTAGATATTGCTAGAGCCACGTAGATAACTCAACATACATTTATATATA
>NC_068997.1:57296248-57296624 GCF_001194135.2 Octopus bimaculoides | reverse complement strand
GTGTGTATGTTTGCGTGTGTGTGCGCGCGCGGGCGTGTGTGAGTCTAAGTGTTTGTCTCCGATTATCACTGGAGAAAGTGCATTGTTTTGTTTTGGTCCCATTTCTTAGCACGGTTCAGCAAAGGGCCCCAATAGAATAAGTACCAGATCTACTAACGAATTACTGGGATTGATTTCTTTGACTCATCTCTTCAGGGTGATGTCCCAGCATGGCCGCCGCCATCTTCCAGCTGAAACAAGTCAAAAAATTATGTATATGTGTGTATGTGTCTGTGTATATTGTGTGAATATGTATTTGTGTAAATATATATATGTATATATAATGTATATATGTTGTATATATAATATATATGTAGGTATATATGATATATATATA
>NC_068997.1:57287189-57295824 GCF_001194135.2 Octopus bimaculoides | reverse complement strand
TATATAGTAGTTATCTATTCCTTATGCAGGGTTTGATCACCTCCTGTACCTACACCTTAGAACCATTATGGTATCTGATGTGGCTTTTTAAACCAGAAAATCTTCTGAAAAGACATCCACACAGATTGCACATTCGATTTTAGATAACCAAGAGCTGGAGATACCAAAAATAAGACAAGGTAGAAAATGCTAAAATAATTTTATCATGAATATTTCATGAAGAATTTTATCGTGAAGAATAAGTACCGCTTTCTGTCTTTGCGACTATTTTAATTTGGAGTAAATCAAGAAAAATAATTAAATGAAATGTTTGTTTGTTTTGTTTTTTGGGGTTTTTTTGTGTTTGTTTTTGTTTTAAATATTTCCATAGTTTTCAAATACATTGATCCCAGATTAAAATTCGAGATTGCCGAAAAATAGCATTGAGCGAACACATCGACATTTGCGGCACTAAAGAAAAACCGAACTTCAGAATCTTTTCCCCCTCTATAAATTCAGGGACGATGCAACCTATAATCAGTGCATTAGCAAAGAGGCATATTTTATCACAAAATATAAACCCCTTTTGAATGTGTCCACCACAAAAGACACTACTACAAGGATCTTTGAATAATGCCCACGCAACTATTAAAAACGATATATTCAGAACAGTCACTATCCATGAATTTATTCAGAACAATTCCAGTCACTACTATTACAACCACAACAGGTCACTTTTAGGTCACTTGACCATTTAAGAGGATTCCACCGGCATCCTCCTCCTAACCCTAACCACTAACGTAGTTTTCTTATTCTTTCTCTTCTCCTCCTTCCTCGGCTACTGCTACTCCCTAAACAATGAAAATCAAGAACTCACGTCTCTCATATGAACTATTCTTTTAGATCTACTACTACTACTACCTTCTACCAAACCTTCACAAGAGTAAAAGAGAAAGAGAAACACAGAAAAACGAAAATTTCCTTTGTAATTGAAAATTATGGAAATATTTTAAAACAACATTACATTTAATTTTTCCACAATTTGTCTTTCATGCTTTACTCTAAAACTGAAACCGGTACTTAAATGTTCTTCATGATAAAATTATTTCAGCATGTTCTACCTTGTTTTATTTACCTTCTGCATATCAACTTGTTTGTTACTTTTTAACCATCTACACACACACACAAATACACACATATATATATATACACACATACACATGAGCGTGTGTGTGTGTGTGTGAATAATTTCCTTCTTTCCATACTGAGCTTATACATTACACTTCCTAAGTATTGTTTGGTTATCGAAGGGCCTCAGGCGTTATAAAATATTTTTGTTGAACTAATGATTATGGGTAAATAATCTTTCACAGACTTATCTTTAAGTTTCTTATTCTAAATTGCGAGACAGAACTTCTTTGAGCTTCTCTCACACTGGAATATTTTTAGATAAATAATACATTGTGTGTGTGTGTGTGTGTGTGTGTGTGTGTGTGTGTGTGTGTGTGTGTGTGTGTGTGTGCGTGTGTGCGTGTGTGTGTTTGTGTGTGTGTGTGTGTTTGTGCGTTTGTGCGTGTGTGCGCGTGTGTGTAGATATCTATATGTATTCTATGTATTCACATAAGTACAGAGATCTGAAATCACAAATACATATATACATGATTTTAAATTTGCTCCACACATGTATACAAGACTAAGTGTGTGTGTCTGTCTGTTTGTGTGAGTGTGTATCTGTGTGTGTATATGTATGTGTGTGTTTAGGTGTGTGGCGTTTGTTTTTTGTGCATGTATGCACTATATATACGAGTAGTGGCGGATGAGAGAAGAACAGGACGGATTCAATGGTAGCGATTAGGAATGATTTCGCAAGAATTTAAAAGGGCTCAAGATACACTGAGCCATGTCTGACTTTGTAAAAGAGAAGCCACATGTGCAGCGCAGAGTGGTGATACCTGGTAAGATGCAAGAGAAGTTCAGGCAGCAAGCACTCCACAGCACTGGAAGTATCCCAGCATCTGTGTGACCTCAAGTCCTCAAAAGGGTCACCTCACCCAACACCACCCCAGAGGGCCAATCCCACCCAGTAACAGATCGAATCAAATGGCCCAAGATGAATGAAATGAAGGAATGACAACAACTAGACCAAGACCTCGATAAAATATTAAAATGATCGCTTGCAGGAACAGCTGAACAGAAAGTGAATGCCCTGTAATTAACGCTTTGAGTCTGACGAAAGATGGCTTTGGGACAGCGGACAGATTGGTTACTTCAACAATCGAAAAGAAGCGTAGCAGAGGAGTAAGAGGGATGCACCGTCTGAAGGGAGAAATCAAGTCCCTCAATAAGCAGTATAAAAGAACACCTGACAAGTTAGTTCCATGAACGTCTGAGCAGGCTTAGAAGGATGGAAAGCAGCCAGAAGCGGAGGAAAGAGAGGGAGACCAAAAGGGTGTAATATATCAAAAGCCCGTTTAGGTTTACCTGAATACTGTTAGGTGATACCAAATCAGAGAAACTGACCGGCTCCAGAGGAGAGGTAGAAATGTATCTGAGGTAGAATAATGTAATTAAAGCTTCATTTTTAATTAAATTTATATCAGTTTCCTTTCTATTAAATGATATAATTTAGAGACTGGGAAAGAGAAAGAGACGGACTGGTGATGGAGAGATAAAGAGAAGGAAGGATCAACTTCGGCTCACAACTTGTATTTATTGACTTGGAGAGGATGAAAGTTAGGTTTTACCAGAGTGGAATGTCTACGCAGATCACAGACTGCTAAAACAAACACAGCATTGCCCTCTAGCGGATGTTTTAAGGATTCTACTAATTTTGTTATGAGGTAAACATTTTCTTTTCAGACAAATTGATGGGGGACATTGTTTCTTTATTTTTCTTCCCTTGCACGCCCATTTGTATCAGACGGGATGTCGAGTGTCCATCTTCAAGCCTTACACAATCCGTAATAACCTTATCATAACTTTGATACTGTTAAACAGATTCTATTACACATTCTGTTAAACCTCAGATTCTATTAAACAGAACATTATTCACACAAAAATTTGACTATCTTCTGAAATTTTGGACTTCATTATATGATATTTGGTTATTATTTCAGCAACAAAGAATATCCCTATTGACTCTTCATTCTTCTATTGAGTTGGTGTTGAAGTTGTTGCTTAATACTAGGTTGAGTATACCTAATGCTTAAAGGAATTCTAGCGGGCCAACTCTCTATGAGTTTCTTATTTAAATAAAAATATTCATTACGCCAGTGTTTGAAACGAGGAAAATTTAGTTGTTATTTCTAGCAGGTTGAACGACCCCATTGCAAGCTTTACTGGCGTAGTGTGTCTTATTCGTAACTTTCTGCGTTTACCATTTATGGAAGGAGTTTGTTTTCTGTGTCTCGTTTATCTGAAACCATAGCCATGCTGACACCTTGTAACGCCACTGTCGTCAACATATTCACACTGCGCTCTAAGAAATGAATAACAAAATAAAATCAAAATAAAATCAAAATAATTTCATTCTTTCTCTCAGAAGAACGAAAACTCAAAACAGTTTTTTATGACAGGCCATGTCTGTGTGTGCTTGTATTTGTGTGTGTGTGCACGTGTGTTTGTTTTTGTGCTTGTTTGTGTGTGCTCGTGTGTGTGTCTTTGTTTGTGTATGTTTCCAGGCATATATTTAAGCATGCGTGCATGTATGTGCATGCATGTGTTATGTGTACGAGAGGCAGGAAATGACAGATATAGAGATAATAGCGAGAGCGTCCGAGCTGATTAGAGAGATGGAGAGAGAGAGAGAAAAAGCGAGGGAGAGAGAGAGAGAGAAAGCGAGGGAGAGAGAGAGAGAAAAAGCGAGGGAGAGAGAGAGAGAAAAAGCAAGGGAGAGAGAGAGAGAAAAAAAAGCGAGGGAGAGAGAGAGAGGAGTATTAAAACATTTTTAACTCATCAAAGTTGAAAAACTGTTTTCCTCATTTTTTTTTTCTTTTTATACTTTTTTAATAACATTTTCTTTTCTTTTTCTTTTCTGATTTTGGATGTGGGCAACGGGTGAATTGCGGGTAAGGAGTCGGATGGGTGCTCTAATCACTTGTCAATTTATATCTGTAGAATTTTGTTTTCAATGATCGCTTTTTCGTATTTTATTATGCATTAAACCTATAACGACAAACAGACAGACAGCACTATACCATCATCATCATCATCACCACCACCACCAAGACCAACGAAAAGAACAACAATAAAATAACACTTTAGCATAGAATAAATTATTGTTAGGTGTGAGGAGTGTTGAGAGGGGAGCGAGTTGGAGGGGTTTGTGGAACTACCAGTTATTACTAGGATCTGCTACCGATTCACCATTTTAATGGTATTTCATTAACAATGCCCCCCCACACACACACACACACTTTCATCTACTCCATCTCCAAACATTCTTTATTTCCCGCTTTATCTTTTAAACCGCTGCCTTGGCTTCTATTTGAACTTGGATCGTTAACTTCACTGGATTCTTCTTTCTTCTAACATACGCGCATTACACACACACACACACACACACTTCACATAATCACTCATCATCGAACGAATTGAAATATTCATGGCCAAGTAGCCTGCCAGAAATAGTAGGCACTCCAAATCGCAGCCTAAAACAGGAAACCCTGGGCAAAGCAGGATTAGGTTGACAGCATACAAAAAGTTAGGACAGCTTTAATAATGCTAAATAAGGCTGAATAATGAAACACACGTGCACACGCACACTCACACTTACTCACACGATGGGAAAGAGCTCTGGGAGTAGTTTTTCCTGATATATCGAACTAATAAAGTAACAGTTATATCTCCCTCAAATCAGCGTAATATTATTTAAAAAGACATTAAATGATGTAATAGGGGATGGCCATGGCAAGAACGTTGTTTGATAATAGGACGATATTTACAGGATCAGTGGACAGGTGATCAGCTTGAGATGGCAGCCAAATATCCCACCAAACACATCCTATTATCTTAAAACGAAGGACACGTTATTCATTTATCACCCTAATTTTCTGATACCCAGCACACTTCTTGACCCCTCACATTCTTACTCCCTACACACACACTAAAGAGCTCCTTCGGTGATTAATGACCTTGGGATTGCACCTAGAAAGTTTCCATCCGAGGCACGAGTCCGGGGAAGGGGATATGAACTGTTATTTATTTTTGAACTTTTATCCTCGTTAAGAGGAAAAAAAAACATAGGTTTCCCGTATTAGAAAAAGTAAGCTCCTTACCGGCTTTATTGCTTCCCTTCCCACCCACCCACCGCTAGTGGAGGGTAGGATTTGAACCGGTATCCTCTTTAAGAGGTAAAAAAAAAACATAGGTTTCCCATTTTTAGGGAAAATAATTGAAAATGTATGTGTGTAAGAATTAATTTCGACCGAGTATGCCGGTCGAAATAATTCAACTAGCAAAACCGCTGGATGAGCCAGCGAAAAAGTTCGCGGCAGTAGCCGCTGTATCATGTGGAAATGTTTTATTGTATGTTAACAGTTAAACAGACAGTTTTGCATGCTGCACTGTAAGGTCAGGAGGAAGTCCATTGCCAAAATGGGGGAAGTTAGGTGTTAATAGCCAAACTGTGAAACTCTAACAAATTGGCTAGACCTTACCAAACCTTTATAAGCAGAGATACTCTTTTTTTTTCTGTGAGACAGGGTTGTTCAATTGGATTCTGGAGGCTTTGATTACCTGTTTAGTTTATATGCTTTGTGTTGGGCATTTATGGATTTATTTGATGTTCTCGTAATTCGCCGAAACTTTTTGTCAGTTTTAAAATAATTTCTGTGTCACATCTGGATGTGTACAAAAATCTCTTAAGATATATTATTGTAATATTTGTGTGAATTTTGAAACCTGCATTTGTGGCAGGTTGTGTATTAATTTTGCTAGCTATTTTCTGTTAAAAAAATTATATAAATAGCTACAGGATGTATGAATTTAATTTTTCATGTAGCCAATTTTTTGTATTAGACAATTAACTGTAAATTTTGTCTAATGGTTACTCAGCATGCTTGTATAAAGCAGTTTTGTGAGAATTTAAAGCAAACTAGATTTGTTGTTTGACTATTTAGTTTTTTTAACGATAATTATTGAGGTAGTCTGGAAGCCGATTTGTGTCATGAACTTTTAGTTTAAATGGTTGCTTTGACATCAGATTTATGTTTAGGTCCAAGGTTCGACAATAATATTTCACAAAAAACTTCGTGGTGTGTTGTTTTGGGTTCACCCCATCATTGTTGGTTGTATAAATTCGGGTTATACCCAGCAGGACGTAACTATATATATATACATATATATATATATATATATATATACATATATATATATATATATAATTATCATGTATTTAATATTATGTGTGTGTGTGTGTACGTTGACTTCCTGCAGAGTTTCCATCTGTTTTTTGTTTTTTTATGAAAGATTTAGTCATCCCTAGGCTGGTAAGGTCTAACCATTTAAACTGAAATGTTGTAGCCTTGTTTTAGTAAAGACGAAGAAGAAGCTTACCAGTACTGTAATGCTATAAAGGTGACAAGAGCCTACACAGTATTTCTACTTTCTAAAACCAGAAATAAAATTCATCACTTAACGACCGACAGTCTTCGGCAAGAGGGCCAGGTCGGACAATGTCTTGTGGATTCACTGCCGAATATGTGTGTGTGTTAATATCTTAACGCCTTATTATCTAACACACTCACGGGTTCAATTTCCACTCAATGTTTATATATTTTTCTTTCCCAAAATTTTAGTTGCTTTTGCATCCTTGTCAGTGGATGTTGACTCTCATTAAACCGATGAGTGTGTTATGTAATAAGGCATGAAAGCAGTATGAGTCCCCTCAGACACAACAATACACACACACACACACACTCAGAGAGACAAGGCTGCGTGGTAAGAAGTTTCTTTCTCAGCCACATGTGCCGAGGTCAGTCCCACTGCATGGCACCTGAGGCACTTTTCCTCTACTTTGGCTTCTGACCAACAAAAACCTAATGATGAATACATTTGGCAGAAGGAAACTTAAAGAAGTCCGTCGTATGGCTTCAGAAGCAGTATCGCTTTATTTCCTAGTAACTTAGCGCTACGCCAAACTACCAGTATTGAGATCGATTTGTCCGAGTAAACCCTTCAAAGACCGCAAATCGGCATAGCCGTTGTCAAATGAATAAAACAAGTAAAAGACACGCACGCACAACACATTCATTTCCATATTCAGTGTCATTGAGAAAACTCTCTACAATTAAAATTAAATTCATAGAGAAAAGTCGATTATATCTGTGTGTGTGTGTGTGTGTGTGTGTGTTTGCGTGTATCCAGCTATCGAACTATTTACACTCTGCAGAAATGTTTGCATAAATAGTGAATAAAGTATTTAAGAATTGCTTCTCTGTAACAGAGTCGAGTCAGAATTTGTACCACACACACACACGAACAGGCAAAAACAGACACACACATATATATAACAGTGGATACGTATATATGCACACAAAAATAGACTCAAATGTCATTTCTTGCGTATGTGTGTGCTTCCGTTTGTGCCTATGACTAAAAACATGTACGTGTATATGCGTGTGTATTGCATGTATTCATACATAAATGCATATGTGAATGCGTATATATTTGTGTGTGTGCGTACGTTATGTGTATATGTACACAATGTGGATGTATGTGTGTATATATATATATATATATATATATATATATATGTATATATATGGGAGAATATACAAATAATAACAACAGACGAGGACAGGTGGTGTAAATAACAAAAGTATATATTAGTATGACGCTCGGGAATACGGAAAGTCTTTGACGTTTCGAGCTACGCTCTTCAACAGAAAGAATACGGAGACAAGGAGAAAAACACGGAGAAAAAAAATTGATGTATATATAGGGGAGTCTGTTCAAGTTCAAATCTCTTGAGCACTACGAAGTGTATTCTATACAGAGAATACCTGTCTTTAATCTATACATATGTGTGTATGTGTACACATGTGTATATGTATTTGTAATTCATATACACATATAAACATTTATATGTATATATATGTATACATACATGCATAAACACACTCACATATGTGTGTATCTAAGGCAATAGATGTATATGCAGGCATTATTCTTTCTCTCCCCCTCCCCCCTTAATATGTATAGACAAACTAACACACACTTCAGACTGGTATAGCCACAAGTCTCTATTAATCTATCTCCATTGCTCTCTCTCTCTCTCAATGTTCATGTGTGAGTTCGTGTGTATATGTGTGTGTACATACATACATACACACTGACATACGTCGTCACACAGGTATAAATACCTCAATGTACATGAGCAATTTTCCTACTTGCATTGTTACATTTGTGCGTCCGTGTGTGTGTGTGAAAAGATAGCTATTAAAACATTATCACATCATTAAATGTATACCTTCGTCTTGTGTTTTAGGAATATCTATAAGTAGGCAAGCGGTGGGTTCTGCAGGTCTTTCGCTCCGTGAGTGAGTGTGTGTGTGTATATATATATATATATATATATATATATATATATATATATATTATTATTATTAATAATATATAGGGACAAAATCCAAAATCACAGGTAAAAACTCAATTA
>NC_068997.1:57281656-57286113 GCF_001194135.2 Octopus bimaculoides | reverse complement strand
TATATATATATATATATATATATATATATATATATATATATATATACACACACACACATGTATGTAGGCATATAGTATTATACATATATGAAGGCATGTATGTTCATATTTGTTATGATAGAATTTTATGCATATGTGAATGTGTATGACTATTTACATATGTTGAATAAACATATAAAACGTGGTTACGTACAGGAACATCAGTACACATCTGTTATGGTCGTGCGTCACTGTCTACCTTATGTATATTTAAACATACAAGCACAGAGGCACACTAATGCATACACACGTCGAGAAGATCATACATACATACATACATGCATAGAAAGGTAGAAAGACTAACATAAACCTTTATTTTTTCTTCCTTTCAATTTGTTTGCCTTTGAAGTTAAATAATAATAATATTAACAGTAATAAAAACACTAATAATAATTGGCTACATATCTATATATATCTGTATGTGTGTGTGTATGTTATATATATATATACATACGCACACGTGCACATATATCTGTATATAGAGAGAGGCATACACACATACGAATGCTGTTATATCCCATCATCCTAACATATAGACATCTTATCTCCTTCAAAAGTCTCCGTTATTCAACAAAATCTGTAATGTTACAAACGTTGCGAAATTTTGCTTTAAAAATCTTGCTTCTAATAACATCATCAATACAATTCTGCATAACAACAACAGCAATCAGTGGAACAATAACACGAACGATAACGACGACTACGGTCACTGCAACAACATCAATGTCGAAAAGGAACTGCAGTAACAAACCTGCAAACCTCCAACAACAAAAGGTGTGTGAAATGAAGAGAAATACTGGTTACCCTTTTTTCTTGCTCGTTCTGCTTGAGCTCAGAAATAAAAGGGGTAAATGAGGAAGACATGCTGTGGCGATAATGCCTCTTCCTATCTCGTTTGTAGCAAAACTGGATGGGAAATAGCTTCAAATCGTTTGAAATGCAATTTCAATGATTTACAAACACATTTGATAAAAAAGATATCCCATTTATCTGTCCATTCAGTAGAATTACAATACGGTTGGTTTTGCTGTTGCTGCTGCTGCTGCGAGTCCTGCTGCGAGTCCTGCTGTGATCGTTGCTGATGTTTATTCCATTGCCGTTACGTCCCATTTATCTTTGATCTAACAATTCTATCATCCGATATGCTCAGTTTGGGGCCAGAGCTTTTATTTCAATTATAATCCACCTTCAACAACATTATAAAATTTTGCTTATCGTTTTAAAGATAATAGGAAATGTTCTGCTAGATATTCTTGCAGTCGGATCCAGTCTCGAGAGAATAGTCTCGTTGACTCAATCGTTCCTGTATGTAAAGATAATGTCACGGTTACACGACATCGACCAGACTATCAGATGTTGATACACACGGCTGGTCACAATGCGCTTAGCATTATTTTAGCTTTCCAATGATGCCACCCTGCTAGCTAGGGAAGAAGGCCAACATTCCCCCTGATTAGAAGTCTTGTCCCTCACAGGGTTACCCCTTTCCAGCTAAGTGGACAGGAATAACGTGAATGCAAGTGTTTTGGTCAAGAACACAACTCCCACTCCGGGAATCGGACCCACAGCGACCAATTTCTGTGTGCATAGCGACACAGCACATGAGATCTTTTGGTGATTAAGCTTGTGGTAAGATCCTTAACAATGTGCTGACATCTTGTTGTCTCTCTTACCAATCGCTCGCGACACTCCGTCGGTTACGACGACGAGGGTTCCAGTTGATCCGATCAACGGAACGGCCTGCTCGTAAAATCAATGGGCACCCAGCTGAGCACTCCACAAACACATGTACCCTCAACGTAGTTCTCGGGGAATTCAGTGTGACACAGTGTGACACGGCTGGCTCTTTGAAATACAGGTACAACAGGAACAGGAAGAAAAAGTGAGAGTAAGTTGTGAAAGAGTACAGCAGGGTTCGCCACCACCTCCTGCCGGAGCCTCGTGGAGAATTAAGTATATTCGCTCAATAAACACTCACAACGCTCGGTCTGGAAATCGAAACCGCGATTCTACGACCGTGAGTCCGCTGCCCAAACCACTGGACCATTGCGCCTCCACTCTCTTACCAATAGTCGTATAACATTTGGCAACCTTAACATCCATCCGTGGCTATCGACCCTTTTTTTCAGGGTTGACACTTTCTAATGTATGTTTGCTTAGTTATATCACTTCGGAAGATTTGACTGTTTCTTGCGACCACATGGATTCTCACGGGTTAACCCGACCCTCATTCATAGATTATGGAGATAACCAAAATACAGGAAGGAAACATGGCCTTGGCCCTTACTGTTACCTGCTGCCCATCTCCATTGACCTCCCCTGTTTGTGTCTTTCTATTAATATAAATGCGTAAGGCAAGGAACTAATGTAAGCGACTTATGTTCTGCTTTAGATATGACCTTTTAGTCACACTCAGTTGTGAAAGCATTTTCTGAATTTGAGAATTGCTCCCTCTACAGACGAATGAAGACCTGATATTTTGTATAGCTCTGAGGATTGACACCATTCTTCAGTTTCATTTATTCGGACAGCCAAGAATAGATAAATGGTTTGCCGTGGGTATTTGCTGAAGAAAACATTAAAATTCTCCCTACTAACGTATTTGTGAGAAGCTAATAAGTCCAAAGATTTGTGACTATTTGTGATTGCTCATATTCAGTGCTAACTCTTTGATAACAGGGCAAGGTCAAGACAGCCTCTGTTCAGTAATTTCATCACTTACAAGAGCAAGTGTTCATGTATGCACATATATATATATATATATATATATATATATATATATCCTGTCAACCTTTTTTCCCCAACCAGTTACCATGCTTGATCGCTAAATTTACGAGTTTTTTTTTTTTTATTCACTCTGTTTATCTGTTTATTTTCTCTTATTCCTATCTGTTGAAGAGCGTAGGTTCGAAACGTAAAAGACTATCTCACTTTTCCGAGCGTCAAATTAATACATTTGTCTTTTGTTTTTTCTGTAAATTTCATTCATTCAATATGTGTGTGTGTGTGTGTGTGCGTCCGTAGTTATACACAGCGACCCACAGCGTATCTAAATTTCAATTTCCCAACTGAAATATAGCAGTCTCCCTCTAATTCCGTCTGTCTCGCTCTCTCTCTCCCTCCCCCCTCTCTCTTCTTCCAACCGTTGTTATTTCAAATATTTGCAACATATAAGAAATTGAAAAACTAGTCATGTTATTACTCCCCCAACTCATGCCATCCTACCACTGCAGGCTTCAGTTGTACACAATAAGAACAACAACAACACAACGTTGTATAATTAATGGATTTCAAGATTGTCTGAGAAAACAATTAATCTCGTGATATGAATATTCTTTCATTATCGCTGACGAATGACCATAAATATATTTACACCTCTCCCTTTATCTCGATTTCTCCCCTCCCCTCTGTGTGTGTGTATGTATATATATATATATATATATATATATATATGCGTGTGTGTGTGTGTGTGTGTGTGTGTGTGTAAGCGCTCATTTTTTTTTACACGCCCACATATATTTACAAACGTGTGTGCATGGTAGTTTAGTATTTTGTTGGAATTAAATTTGAATTTTCATTTTAACAAAAGTGAAAAGAGCTGTTAAACAGTTGGCACGTAGTAATAGTAGTAGTAATGGTGGTGGTGATAAATGATTTTACAAATGTGTCCTTCTTGGCCTGTTTGTTTTCGTATGCTATTTCCAGAGAACTACTCTGGCTACCTCATACAAAGTTAACTTTATTGAATAAATAAATTTTAAAAATCCCGTTAGAAATATTTCAAGATAGTTTCTTGTTATTAAGTGATGTAAACTTAATTATTTTAATGCCGCTTTTTTTATAAAGTAAACTTTTCCTGGATTTAGGATTCTTTCTAGCTATTTCATTTACAAAATGTGGAGGATATACCACCAGAATCGTTCTAATGATTATAACATTACATTCAGAATTCATCCAAGGCTGGGTCACGTGCTACACTACCCCTACTTAGATCAAGCTAACAACACATAAACTGACTGCAATACAATATCATTTCGTTATCCCAAAACAAATCAAGGAAGAAAAAGATCCTATCACCTTTAAACGAAATTTAAATTTGTTGAAGGAATACTAGTTTTGCCACCAGTACCTAGGTACATCTCAGTCAGCAACTTCCTACAGGAATGGGCCATAATACCACAATATTGGACTTAACAGGTCCTATCGGGTGGGGCTATTAGGTAAGACATCTCTTAGGCCAATCTTTGGCCAAAACATATCTAAGATCTCTCTCTCTCTCTCTCTCTCTCTCTTTGTGTGTCTGTCTTGTCTGTTTCTCTCTCTTTCTCTCCACATACACACACACATAGTTATTAATAATGGATTATCCAGACACACACACACACACAAACACAAATTTATCTAACTATCTATCTATA
>NC_068997.1:57280805-57281205 GCF_001194135.2 Octopus bimaculoides | reverse complement strand
ATATATATATATATATATATATATATATATATATATATATATATATATATTCGTTTTGGCGAGAAGTATATGTATATTTCGTTGAGTCGAAAATGTAATAAAATAAATATATAAAATAGAAAGGTAAAACTTAGACGATTTGTTAAAATATTGCAAACGAATTGCTGAAGGCTGCTTTAGCTTCCAACTCCGTTTTAGCATTTCTTCAGTAATCTTAGATGCACACATATATATATTAGGCACTCATAACACAGATAACACACACACCCCTTGTAATCATGTACGTGTTCGCCTGTGTCTGTAGGAATACTCAAATAGATGTAAGCGTATATATACATATATATGTGTAAATATACACACATATATGTGTATATATATATATATATATATATATATATAT
>NC_068997.1:57276253-57280492 GCF_001194135.2 Octopus bimaculoides | reverse complement strand
TATATATATATATATATAAACGTACATGTGTATATATATAAACGTACATGTGTATATATATAAACGTACATGCGTATATATATACACGTACATGTTTATATGTGTATAAATGTGTGTGTATATGCACACATATTTGCGCAACTATAAAATATGATAGCAAAGATCAAAATGTTGTAAGTGCCTTACTTTATATTTACAGACTTAAAATGTGATGATACTTTACACAAATTTAGAATTCCTTTGAAAAACCCCGTATTTTAGAACAAAAATGTTTCTGCTGCTGTTTGTGATGTCGTTAACAAACTGTCAACGGCGTTTTAACTGCGGCCATTCTACCAGTTTCTATTCGTGCATTTTATATAGTTTTATTTCGGGATGGTCATTTGTATATATTTTTTACTTTTTGCCAAATAAACACACGCACTATATATTTGTTCTTCACTTGTTTATTACTGTTCTCTTTTTTTTTTTAATTTTAACTCATGTCCATTCTCTGGACAATGGACATGAATTAAAATAAAGTAAGAGAGAAAGAACAGTAATAAACAAGTGAAGAACAAATATATAGTGCGTGTGTTTATTTGGCAAAAAAATAAAAATGACCATCCCGAAATGCAACAAGATCTGTTTCAACACATTTCACATCTGTTTCAACACAAATTGATAAATGTGTGTGTATATATATATATATATATATATATATATATATATATATATATATATATATATATGACTTTCAATTTCCGTCTACCGACTCCGGGGTTAAGTTAAACACTTGTACCCCACCTGTATATATATATATATATATATATATATATATTGTATTTATGCGTCCTTTTTATACGATAACGTGTCACTTAAGGGAGGTTTGGCTGCTGTATCCGACATCTGGCAAACATTATGCAACAACCTGGATAACGCTTGTTATAGTTTTTGAATGATAATTGATTTTTCTATGGATACTTATGTCTAATGATTTTTGGTGAACAAACTGCAATGAAATTTTAACATATTTCTTGAGTGTTGTATGGTAGATGAAAGACGAGTACACCTCCCCCATCCTCAGTTTCCTCTGGCAATGAGTTTTGTCCAGTCTATTAATTCTTAGCTTTATTTGTCTTCTTTCAAGTCAAACATCGTACATCGATTCATTTGTATCCTTGTAGCTATAGCAAATATGTGTAATAGATAAGGTGCCTATAGGAGTATGCTTAACCTTTGAGATTTATTTCTTGTCACGGATAGAAAGACAAAATGTTGTCTGTGCAAATTTCCGAGCTCTCGGTATTTAATCAACATAAACATTCCCGTTGTTATATACAGAACTGTGAAAAATATAATTCTCAAAAGAACAGGCTCATTTTGCAGTGTGTGCATTCTTGTATATGACCCGAGAAATTGTTCTTGTGAAGTGAATGGAAATGTCTTTCTGAATAGAGCAGGCAGCTCCTCCGCCATCTGATAGTTGTAATCATTATACAATTATGGTAGCTATTACTGGGGTTCAAGTATATTTAATCGAGAAGTAAGCAGGTGCAATATGATGAAATACCTGAATATGTTCACCTATAGCATAACTTTTAATTTGTTTCATTTTCTTTCCGTATTCACAAAATAACGCCACGCATTTTGCTTTGATCTTCCATCATATCATACAATTCATCTGAAATAGAAAAAAAAAATTATCCACTATTAAAACAACCATTCCACAATTAACATCGTCATTACTACCCCAGCACCATCGCCACTAACACAGTGCTCCTAAAATCACATAAACCATCACTGCCATCGCCATCATCACTACCATTAACCCAACCATCATTAACAGGACATCATTACTAAAATCAACGCAATTATTTTACAAATTTGTGTGTGTGTGTGTGTGTGAAAGAAAACGAGAACGAAATAAAATTTTCTCTAAATGGTTTTTCTTTATGAAACTTGAACGAAACGATTTGGTAATACTATCAAATAACGACTGGAAAACATATTTTCGAAAATATTCCAATTGCATTATTATTTCAACGGAGAAAGCTCTGTTAGCACGGAATGACATAATAAATCTCCACTAATTTTAGAATTTAAATAGGTATGACGAAATTTACGAGGTGAAAATAAACATCCATCCATCTATCTTCTTTGCCCACCATTCCTGGAGGTTCGACGGGAGAGTTGGTGTCCTCAGGTGCCTCCTTCATAGAGTTTTATCAGAAACAGCCGTCATGGCACCCCCAGCTTGATTCCCAAGCCTGACCAACTGTGACGATGGATGTTATTGAACCATCTCGTTCTTGGTCAGACCCTGGGTTTTCTGTCAGTTATCTTGGCTTGAAGAATCGATCCTGTGATTCTTGTCAGTGACATTCTATCACATGTTTGTAGTATTAGAGCTGTGACCTCCCAATGCGGAGAAGTAACAGCTCGATCTGGCGAGCATTCTCAATCCCTGAGTAACGCATCCTGTCGAATAATGCTATTCCAGAGATCCTTCGGAATAACCCCTGCTTGTATTCACGATTGTACATTTTCGGTCATTACCCTACATTCATGACTATCGGTGAGGATTGATACATAAAATAAAATAGCGAATTTGGCTTTCTTACCGAGTTCTCTTTTGAGGATCAAATGCTGAAGCTACGAGCACCTCAAATTCTAGCATCCCATTCAATATCCTGTTCCTCCCCATCACCCGTGAATACAGCCTCCAGATACTTAAACTTCTTCATTTTCCTCAGTGATGTTCCACTAATAAGCAGAGCTCATCAGGAAAACTTTCTTGGCGAGACCAATGTCTCAGCGTTCACAATAATAATTTTCATTCTTGTTGCCCAACAAGCGACAGAAAACCCATTCAGTGCACTTTGCTGGACACCACTTTCTGATGAGTCGAGTAGCATCATTGCATTTGCAAATATCAGCAATCGATCCTACACCCACCGAGTGTATGAAGTCACTTCAACAACGGCTGCGCAGGATAATCCATTTCATAAAACTCATCAAAAACGCTGAACAAAACTTTCGCCACTTGGTTTTGACATCCTCAGTTTGTGGGGAAAATCTTTGAATTTGGATGCGATAATGTCTCTCTCTCTTCCTCATATATATATATATATATATACACACGCACAGAACTGAGTTTCATTACACATCGAGGATAAACCCGAAAATGCTAAAACGACTACCATTCAGCCACTTGCACGTTAATTCCTGAAGAAAACTGTTCAGTTAATCGGATCAACTGGAACCCTCCTCGTAACCGACGGAGTACCAGTGGAAAGAAGTGAAAGGACTCAAGTGGGAATAGAACCTAGGTCACTGACAAATATGGTGCGAGAATTAGTGTCACGGGATTGTCATCTATTTATTTAAATCTAATTACATATTTACAATAACAGTGATGTGATGAAAACGGAATGAATAACTAAAACTTTTTATGATCTTAATTTTTTTTTTCAAAATATTGCTTCAATAACGAAACTATTAATACATTTCAAAAGCAGAGGTAACAAAACATATACACTCATTCTACTCATTAGATGTTCTGCTTGAATACTGAAAATTGATTAATTTTCCCCGATATTTTTTTCTTCAGTTTAAATTCTATCTAAAAAGAGAAAAATGCTTACTTCTCTTTACCGTTTCGGCGAAATGTTCGTCACATGTGCAAGGCTAGTTTACGTTCGGTTTATTAGTTAATAAACAAAGAAGCGCACGAACTTACATATATACACACACGCGCGCATACAGACACACACAAATAGACACACAACTCGCTCGCGCGCATTTAGATGTGTATGTATTTCGTTATCTTTGTCTTGCAGACACTCCAATCAATAACATAGTTAAGTCTCTAAGACATATCACAAAAAATAATAGTCTCAAGTGCCAACAACTGTGACCAATCACAAATTATCATCAACATAGCAAGAAGAGCTGAAAGTCTATAAAATGGTTATGACAAGAAAGGAATGAATCCAAGATGGAGGAAAAAGTGTTTTGTCGGGGGTGAAAAAAAAAATTACGAATGGTTGTGTCATGGTAAATGGTCGTAACGGAAAATATATTTAATGTTGGAAAATTAATCGAAATGAGATACGAGGAAGGAAAAAAAAACACGTTTATGATTACATAAATTGGTTTCTCCTTTTCACACTTTCAAACACACACACATACACACTGTGTACGTATTTATGTACATGCATATGCATATATATATATATATATATATATATATATATA
>NC_068997.1:57273552-57275935 GCF_001194135.2 Octopus bimaculoides | reverse complement strand
ATATATATATATATATATATATATATATATATACATATATACACACACGTATGTATACGCATATATGTACGTAAATATGTATGTATATAAATAAAGACGTTAATGAAATTGCTGGAATCTAGTTTACTAGCTCAGCCTCAGTCACAAGGGGTGGGGAGCTTCTACAACTGCTATATCAACTCTTTATGATGTCTGGCAATTTTACTAGCCTATGCCTCTCATAAAACAACAATTTTTACATATGTATATATAAATATAATGTGTGTGCGCGCACATGTATAAAACATATATACCCAAAGAGAAGGGATCGGAAAGCGAGAAAATATACGTATATTCACACATTATACACACACACACATACACACGAATGTGTGTATATGTTCATGCTGAAATAAGTAGCAACATCTTATTTATGGTTTTTAACTCAATATTTTCTTTCTTCTATGAATCTATCACCAATACTGATTTCGATTAAACCGATTTGATGAGACGTTGCTGCAACTTATATACAAGATATGATTCAAATAAGTATTTTCCTTGATATTTATTTCTCTCTTAGTCTGTCACTAGGTTATACGATTTATTGGCTGGGCATGTGTACCGTGAATATATACCATCCCGTTTGTCGATGAAATTTCCCCGTAATTCTATACCTTCTTGCTTTTTATGAAATATATTTCTTAAGAATAATGTTATTGCATATGTCACACGTTGTTGTTGTTAATAGTATTTTTACCATTTCACTTCTCAGAGTTTCCATTTCACTGCTGCTCTGGCTAATTCTATAAGAGCGGACAACACCCTGTTGCCAAGGGTCTCGCAGGGTCTCTTTCTACGATATTTTAACATATAACTACTTATCTCAAAATCTTTGCTGTCGCCAAAGCGCAGTTTTCCGAGCGTGTTCTATCTTCATGTCAGAAAAAAATTAGTTTTACCTTAAAGTCGGATTGTTTTGTTGTTTCTCGTTTTCTTTTAGAGTTCCATCCTCAGAGGATTGTCTTATATGTTAGGAACTGTTTGAGCCTTCTCTATTTTCTACAGTTTGTTAATGAACTCTGTGGAAAATGAGAACATTGTTGGTGATTTTCTGCTATTTTAATGAGCGACAAGTGTGTGGAATGAGATGAATGTGAGAAGTCTATTTTATTTTCTGGTTTTTGTAAAAGAAATTGTTATCATTGTAATCATGATCTGCGTTAATGACTTATAAGATTGATTAATACGAGTTGGTTTGTGTCTTCCAGGGCTCTCTTTTTTTTTATGTCTCTAACATTGTGAATTATGTTTTTCCATTTCATTTTTATGTGTAGTTTTCCATTCCACTGAGTTCAGTTTCAATCTGCTTTTACTTTGATTGTTTCCCTATCATCTCCGGACAAAGTTCCAATCAGATCAGCTCAAGATGTCAACCGCAACAGATTTGTCTTCGGTAAATTAAATTTGAACATAGCTTTTACAATTTTTTTTTTGTTTAGACAGTTATATCCATGTAACTTTGTACACATTATCATTATTCAGTTGTTGGAACATGTCCATACAACTTACCGGTTTCTCAGTCATGGAATGTTACCCTTCCAAAATTTTTTTTTTTTTTTCAGTTCTTTATTGGCCTTCATTCTGGTTTACTTTCTGTTGAATCGTCACTATTTTAGTCACGGAAATATATTTTATTGAAGACTTGTTTCAGCATATTTTTCACTCGCGCGAACTCTGATCGGAAAACTCAAAAGCAAAAACAGTCCAGCCGGGACCGTCTGGTCTGCGATTTGTAGCATAAACTTTAAATAATGTCTTTCATTTGTAGGAAGATGGTAAGAGATTCGAGAAGGGTTTGACTACTACGTCTAGCACGTCAATCGATGATATGGATGCAATCTACGAAATAATTTTGTATTAGTTTGCATCAATATAAGGGAAACTTCTGCTTATTCATTTTTTATATTCATTGCCTGAATCGGAACATATCCCACTGCTATTTCATCACAAAATACTCAACACAAATTCCTATTTTATTTAGAAGAAACACAATTGAATCGACTTTAGAAGTGGAGGAGAAAAATAGATTCGAAATAACAAAAGAATATTTTCTTTTTCTATATTTTCTTTTTCTATATTTTCTTTTTCATGTATCTGTATATTCAATGCTTTTCTTCGTCCCACAAACCGAATTCTGTTTTTCAGCTATTTCACATTTGTGAAATATCAGTTCTACGCATGTGATTTTATCAGTAAGACATCATCCTAAACGGTTATTATAAAGCTAACACAATGCAAAAACTCTTGAACATGTTAAAACTTTCCTGAAAGTTACAAACATTACGTGTGTACATGCATGTGCATTTGTAAGAATATATATGTTTTCGGCAGTATACCTAATATT
>NC_068997.1:57267800-57273542 GCF_001194135.2 Octopus bimaculoides | reverse complement strand
TAATATTAGGTATACTGCCGAAAAGATTCTCTGATGGAACAAGCAAGCTTGTGGTCCATTGGAAGAAGTACTTCGAAAAGCACAAAGCAGCCTATGTCGAAAATGATGTAATAAGTTCAAGTCCTGCTTTTAGTTTAAGACATTTCAGAAATAAGAGCGTGTATAGTTTTTGACTTACCACTGTATGTTTACGTGGCCATATATGTATACATGTTCATGTGTGTATACACATACACACGCACTAATATATGCATAAGCATGTATACACACATATACATACAAATATCTTAAATATGTGTTTGTGTGTGTGATTAGAACAAAGAAGTTGATAATGCGCTGGGACTTGTTTAGATTCTCTTTTAATTTTTTTCAAGACTTAACCGGTTTCACAGATTTCCCTGCTTTTCAAATGTTGAGACAGAAAGACGTGGAGCTATGCCGTAACTGCCTTGTTTCTGAATGAATTTCAAAAATTGTCTTGTTTTTTAGGGAGAAAATGGTTCAAATTATTTGTTTTGGATACGTTTTGATTGATCGAGGATGATCACCTGATTAGGTTTTAGACATTTTTGTAAGTTGTGCGCCCGTTCTTTAATGTCATATGACAAAGATATTTAAACGTGACACAGTTGTGTGAACATGGCTAGTGGCAATTTCTAGCAGTCAATGCCGTCTCAGTTTTTTTCTCAAAGGAAAACGTGAACCTATGCTATAAAGGAGGATCTCGTGATCAGCAGTTATCATAGAAATTTTCATCGGTTCCCCACTACGCTCGTGCGTTAAAATGTAACAATGTATTTTACGCCAAAAATCAAGGCTGGAACGATTGAATGAACATTTCTCGTGACAGTCCCAAAATAAAGTTCTCTAAATTTACTCTGTCGAGTGGTACAGTTGTCCTACTCTACCACTCTGTAGTCTAGTGCTTGAATAGCTATGGTCTTTTTGCTAAGCATTCAGCATGTATGTACATGTAGAACCTGCCAGTTAGCAGGAATGTAACAACCGTGATAGACAAGGGATTATTGTATATTAAATATATTTAATACAAAAATTGTACGTATGTTTCTTATAAAGGAATCCGACTAGAGCACCGTATGTATATATATATATATATATATATATATATATATATATATATATATATATATATATATTGATAATTGATATATGTATTGTTATATGTATATCCATAGAAGTACGTTTCATATATACCCATACACTCAGGATAAGTAGTCATATATGTCATGTTTGGAGGTTGAAATACTTTTAGACCGGATTTACTCACCTTCTGACAATGCTTACTTAATTCTTTGTTTAGAAATTAGGGTCTGTGTGCATTGATCCTATGGAATCGGTTTGTATGGATTTTAAAAAAACACGTTATTTATCAAGTTTTTGGGAAACTGTCGATTTGATGTGTGATATAAATGCCATGGTAACGTATATTCTATGAATAAACTTAACTGCTGATGTGGAATATCCAGTTAAATCCAACTCCAACTGATAGAAATTGAAATAATGGTAGCTGAAGGTAGAAATTAGATAATGCCTAATAATTAAATTAATTTCTATTAATGTTTCACTTCAATGCTATTCAAAAGTTGATTACGGTTTCATTGTGGAAACATTGATGCTGTCAGTCTGATATGAATATTCAAGGATTGATAGAAGACATTTTCAAGCTGATTATATATACATACACCGAACTACATGCTCGCGCGCACGCACACACACACACATACACACACACACACACACACACAAACACACACACACACTTCTCATATGACATGGCTTTCAATAAACATGTCCAAAAAATTCAGATGTTAAATGTTTGATAAATATATACTTATTCAATGTAGAAAACGAACATACACCAGAGATTCGTCATTCTTTAGTTACTCATCGACAAACCCTTAATTGTTTTATTAAAAACTGTTACAAGTTAATATAATCATTTAAAAAATGACTAGAATTAATAAACTTACATAATTTCTTCAGTTTTATTTCCTCGGGGAGTCGAAATGATCAATTTTATTAAGTAATACAGCATGTAATTTCTCTCTCTCTCTCTCTCTCTCTCTCTCTCTCTCTCTCTCTTCCCAAATAAAGTGCGCTTCATATTCAAGGCTCGAAGAAATAAAACCTATCGGCAATTATTAGAAATTCACAAAAGGAGATAATTTAAGAAAATAAATTTAGTTGTCTATAGATACGAATACTCTTTGTTTTCACATAATATGTTAGGAACTAGTTTCGTAGTTGTTGCACCTGCATAGTGTTATTAAGTTACTGGTGGCGTTTTTTTGTTTTTCTCCTCAGACAACTAGAATTGACACTTCTTTTGGCACCTTGCATCGAATGGGTTCGAAATTATCTGGCGCTTTATCAACCAAACAAAAAAGAAATCATGTCGGAACAAGGAATTCATTGGTAAAATTACCCCGAAAGCCAGAAGTGGAAGGTAAAAATGTTTGACAATAGAAAATGCACGCTGGTCGAATGGAAACAAGAACTCATGACCTCGTCTCTATTGGGTGCTAGTTGCTATCGACTTGGAAACCTATAGCTCTCTTCTGGTTGTCTTAATCATCCATATTCATGTATTTGTTTTCCTGTAGCGACTATCATCTGCTCTATTGAAATCAGCTAGAGTAGAAAAGAAACGAAAATATAAAGCAATTCATACAAAAACCATCATGTTTGGACTGAAGTTATTTCGGTTTATCTAAGCTGAAAGCACCAACAGCCTGAAGAACGGTTAAATATATTTTCGTAACCCATTTATTATTAGAATCACCTTCAAACTTTAAACTTCAATCGAATTGTCAAGTCCTAAAGAATAACATCGTGCTATTAGTTATTCTTTTATTTTCCCTTTTATTTTCATGCTTTTCTTCTGGTCTCATTTTTTGCTTCCTTTTCTTATTAACCAATCAAATGAGTTTAACGGTTTTTCCTGACATTTTCAACCAATAGAAGCTGACTACCTACTTAGTTTTACTTTGGTCACATACACACACATATAGTGAGTGCGTGTGTACACATTAAACAAAATGGCATATTTGTATTTTGGTTTCCTTTTTAAGCTACGGCTATCTTTTCACTTCTGATTATTTTCAGCTTTTAGACAGAAAAAATTCTGGTTTCCTTTAACCAATCAAAACTGTTAACACATAAGAGTTATTTACTATTTTTTCTATCTTTCAACTTAATGTGCCCACAGCAGTGTGTGTGTGTGTGTGTGTGTGTGTGTGTGTGTGTGTGTGTGTGTGTGTGTGTGTGTGTTTCTAAATTTTAACCGAGGAAATTGAAAAGCTTTTTGGTAAGTGCGCTGATTAAGTATTTTACAAAACGTTTTTTCCACTCATCAGCATTAACGTATGGAACCCGTATGTGGCATGAATTCCAGAAATTAGAGATAAAAACATTTATCTACTGATGTGTTCCAAAACCATTGATCTTCGAATGGTTTATTAATACAGGTGTCCCAAAATTCACTGATAGGTTTTAATTTTTAATAACTTCCTTAACTTTACAAATAAATGCATGATATTTTGATACAATATAAAGGACACAATAGAAATTAATATCCACACGTCAAACGTTGCAACACTACTACATCACATATGAAAAATGACATCACTTAAATGGCAGCTATTTTCGGATTCTCACGCCTGTATTCTTTCCAAAACTTGCACCATAACACCCTCAAGAATTTCGGACCCTACTTTTCTGACTGATTTCTCTATTGATGTTCTTCAGTTGCACCAGGGACTCTGCTTTGTTGACGTAAACTCTCTTTTAGGTATCCCCAAAAGAAGAAAATCTGGGCTTGTCAAGTCTGGGGTACGTGAAGGCCAGTTGACATTATCGTAGCGAGAGATTATTCTCTCGACAAAGCACTGCCGTAGAAACAATATTGCTTCTCTTGCGGTGTGAGCAGCTCTCCCATCTTGCTGGAACCATGAATGAGGTCTACTTTGAATGGCCTTCACGTGTCCCAAACTTGACTAACCCGGATTTTTTCTTGTGGGAATACCTGAAAGAGGGTTTGCGTCAACAAATCGGAGACCCGGGTACAATTGAAAGAGAACATCAATAGAGAAATCACAAGTGGGATCTGAACTCTTGAGGGTGTTATGGTGCAAGTTCTGGAAAGAGCACGGGCGTGCGAAGCCGAAAATGGCTGCCATTTAAGCGATGTCATTTTTCATATGTGATGAAATGGTGTTGCAAAATTTAACTTGTGCATATTAATTGCCATTCTGTCCTTTATATTGTATCAAAATTTCATGCATTTATTTGTTAAGTTATGGAAATTATTGAAAATTGAAATCCATCAGTGACTTTTTGGACAACCTGTATATAACTATTAATGTTACTAGTTCGAAAATATTCATTAATTTTGGTGACTGCGTTAGAAAAGATGACGTTGTTTCACAGATGTAGAGATCCAGTTTCAATTTCTAGTTAATATCATTTCTATTCCTCCCGAATGCTTTTTCTAAAACTTTGTCTTTATTCTCTAAAACCTAAGAACTCATAACAAAACAAATCTTTAGACAAGATTTTCCTTTAACGTAGCTTTGAGTCTAGTTCAGGTAAGCTAGGTAGAACTGGCTTATTTTTTAAATCCATATTTTGTAATAGGTACTAGCATATATAGTGGTACTAGCTATCAATTTCTACGTACCTAGAGGAACTAGGTATAAATTTTTGGATGGCTTGTACAATTAGGTATCGAGGAAAAAGTTGTCTGACACTCGAGTCGCTTGCAACTTGTATACTGCTCGGGGCTTTATCATATCTCTTTGTAAATATTGATAACACCTGATTTGAAATCCTAGCGATCAATTGTCATGGATTCTTTGGTGAGGTCGAATTTTGTCAACGCCTATTTTAATATATTTTCCTGTTAAAACTCTAATTGTGCTGGATTCGAAATATACCTGAATTTTCGCTGTAGTTGTTTCGTCTTGAAACGGTACAAATAAAGAAGAGGTATAGTTAACTAACTTCCATCCTTGACCATCACGTCTGTCTATATATGTAGAGAAGCCTCTAATTAGTCATGCCTTTTTTTTCTTATAAAAAAAGATGACAAACAGTAATTGGAGGAAGATTTGGCTGTTATTTCAATCGTTTCTAATGAATAGTGCGCCTCGGTGGATAATTCGTGTTTCAACTGCATAAACATCAACATCGCTGTAATGATATCACAAAGATCAATAGTAACAACAGCAACAACACCAACAACAACGACCAACGACAAGAATAGCCATAATAATTGCAAAAATATCTTGAGGTTATTCTAGCATTGATTGCTCGAGCGATTTCAATGGAAGAAAGGACACTTATGTAAAATTATCCACTGCTATGCTAGCCTAATTTATAACTGCTTTATATAACAGCAAGATATACCATCTTCAGGTTTAGGGATGGATATCGGCTGCGAGTTCCCTGAAGAGCGCTGAACAAACCGTAAACCGATACATCAACTGGTTCACCACTTATTTGTTTTCCTCGCTTTTTAAATACATAAGAATTCGTTTATATTTTAATTTCCTCCACAGAGCTACACCACATAATGTTTAAAAATGCATATATACACGTGCATAGGGGTGTGTTTGTAAGTAAATGTATATACACTCCAATATGCATACGTATACGCATATATGAAATGTGTGTACGTGTCTGGATATATATCTATCCGTATATATATATATATATATATAT
>NC_068997.1:57265890-57266674 GCF_001194135.2 Octopus bimaculoides | reverse complement strand
ATATATATATATATATACACACACAGAGGCTATTGTTAATCGTATTGTAATGTTACATGCGTATGCTGCCAAACATACAAAGCACACGGCATATATATTCACAAGTTTAGTGTAAACAACAATTAATCAAGCGATCGATCGATCAATACGGGTGCGTGTGTACACAAATTATTTGAAAAAATGGTATTTTAAACTCCCTTTCTTCTTTCAAAACAGTTTTACTTGAGTTTTATGGGTTGCTGTTTTCCAACTACCCCACTATTCCCTATTCTGTTCGTTATGTAAATGCAGTTGTGTATATCTTTTGGTGTGTGTGTGTTTGTATGTTGCTATATTGGTGCGTACGTAATTTTGTGGTTGATTCTTTTTTCCGGCAATCTAATTCACATCAGATAAAACGCACATCAGCCGAGACACCAGCTGTTCAAACACAACTAGCACAATTTACAATGTCACCATCAGCATCATAGTCCCCGCTGCCGCCGCCGCCAGCATCGGCTTCATGTCATGCTGTGTAGATGAAGTATAACAACTATCAAAGAAATTCAGTGAACATAAAAATTACAAAAGTTTCTGATGTGAATACAACATACACCAAAAGTCTGTTTCACACAGTGTTAGTTGGACCATTGAATATTAGGAAAAATATCTAATAAAACACCGCACGCGCGCACCTACACACACACAAACATACACATGCTTAACTATATACAAAAACAATCACATGTAAAATACGAGTGTTTATAAGTAAATGTGTGTGTGTATATGTATGTATGCATATATA
>NC_068997.1:57261898-57265822 GCF_001194135.2 Octopus bimaculoides | reverse complement strand
GTGGGAGAGAGATAGACAGACACAGATTCATTGAGAAGCTACGTGAGAGAAAACAGTTATTTAAATTGTTCATTTAGTTTTGTCAAGGTGGAATGAACTCACACGCAGAAACAAATAAACCAATATCCCCGCAAAACCTCCTCCTCCTCCTCCCAGTGTACACATGTGTCTTGTATTGGCTAAAGAACATAGACCAAAACACCGCGAATATGTTTTGACAACTTATTAGCAGACAGAGGATTTCTCTCATAAGTTAATGACTGTGCTGGAGCCATTAATTCTTCTTTCGGAAACCTATAGTTCAGCCTGACTGACTGAATTGCATTGGCCTTGTAAAAGATTGCTGGATGTAGGATTTCATCTTCCATACTTAAACTAATAAAGCATGTTTGCTATCAACTTTGAGTTGCATTCAAAGTCCCTAGGTATTTCTCTGTTGCATCCTGGGTTAGCCATATGTAAATTTCCGTAAAATTAAGGTAATTTTATTATTAGTTCCACTATGATGAACTTATACGTGAAAATGTCTATTCTATTCAGTTTTATCCGAGTAAAATGATATACTTCGTCCTCGTTCCCCTGTTCTTGTATAGTTTATAATAAGATCTTATTGGAATTTACAGTAGTGGCTTTAATCTTAATATTTTTGACCATATTTTGTTTTCGAATTTGTCGAGCTGTTGATTATTTGGCGTAATTCGATCAAGTTTATATTGAAATGTATGTCTCTTAGATTTTCATTTGTTTGAGTTTATTGTCAAACTGAAATACGCCCCACCTCATCCTGAGAAAGGCATTGTTTTATTTTATTTTTAGTAAGAGTTCGTAGTACTGTTCCTTACATGGGGAAGGAAGATTTTTTAGCGATATTTCTGAAGGGGAACAGGAGCAGCAGGAGGAAAAGGAGTAATAGAAAGAGGGAAAAGTAGGGAGTGGGAGAAAAAAAGGAGAACGAGAAGAAAGGAGGAGGATAAATGGTGAAAGAAGAGAGGAGAAGCAGGAGGAAAAGGAGTAATAGAAAGAGGGAAAAGTAGGGAGTGGGAGAAAAAAAGGAAGACGAGGAGAAAGGAGGAGGATGAAATGGTGAAAGAAGCGAGGAGCAGCAGGAGGAAAAGGAGTAATAGAAAGAGGGAAAAGTAGGGAGTGGAAGAAAAAAAGGAAGACGAGGAGAAAGGAGGAGGATGAAATGGTGAAAGAAGAGAGGAGGAGGAGGAGGAGAGAGGTGGTTATTCTCTGCAAGGCATTTTGCCCAGCGGCCATTAACCTAATAATCTGCTGCAATAATGTGCAAATTACGGCTTACAAAGTTGATACAACAAACTGAAGTGTGAGTGTGAGTTCTCACTCATTAAATCCAATCAATGAATTATGTTATCAGTAATTTGATGAACAATTTTAGCTGAGTGATTAATGTTTATAATTATGTATATTTTACTGGAATAATTTACGTTCCGATATCGCTCGAACGCTATCAGGGAGCTATCATTTGATGTATATGACATGACGAAAATATGAATCCTCATGATAACTGCCATTATTGCTTGAAAGAGTTGGCACCTTTCTGCTTCATGTCTTCTTGGTTTCCAACCAACAAAGGAAGCTCTATTTAAACTATTGGACGTAATTAGAAGCTAAAATTTCTTTCCTTTAAATCACAGTCGGCTGCCTTAGAAAAAAAGACATGTTCGATAAGAAACTTTTAAAGGCATAAGAAAAACAAATTGGATGGTCGTGGATTCGAGAATTAGCAAACAGGTGAGAGAAATTTTAGAAATTAAAACCTGCCATATAGGGAAATGACGAGTGGTCGTCATTCCATCTTTTCATTTTTCATTCGATAAAGTTTGTGCTAAAAGACGATGAGCGACCAGTACTTCGTTTGTACTCTCTTTCAAATGCCACTCCAGTTCTTTATCTACCCTGCCGCGTATGGATTAGTCCATGTTAATTTTATTTTATTCATGCCAATTGTTAAATCCCTCTCGCTGGATATTTATTCGCCTTCATGTGATATGAGTATTTTGTCAGAGGAGCGAGTTTCTTCTTTGCAGAAGCCTTATCCGCTCTTCCGTTTTTGGTAACTCCAAACAGTAGCAAGCGCTAAAGGTCGTTAAAAATACGAATGCGACCATTCCACCACAATAATAATGCCAATAGAATACAAATAAGTATGACAACACTGTTACTAATAATGAAATGATGATGTAACATCGACAACGACTTTTAGACTAAAAACCGAACCAAAAATATCACATCAAAACTCTGAAGAGAACGTGAATTAAAGGAAAATATAAAGAAGCTAAAAGGAAATAAGACAAAAGGAAAATGCAAAAGCTTAATCAAGGCAGAAAAGCAGAAGAAAAAAAGGAGAGAGACAGAGAAAGAGTGGGAGAATGAGTTAGTGTGAACGCGGAAGTCGGAGTGTGTGACGACAGGAAAGAAAAGAGCTGAGAGAGTGAGAAGAAAGGAGTAGGTCTGATATTATCTGAGTGCATTGGGGATTGAGTGGAGGCGCAATGGCCCAGTGGTTAGGGCAGTGGACTTGCGGTCATAGGATCGCGGTTTCGATTCCCAGACCGGGCGTTGTGAGTGTTTATTGAGTGAAAACACCTAAAGCTCCACGAGACTCCAGCAGGGGATGGTGGCGAACCCTGCTGTACTCTTTCACCACAACTTTCTCTCACTCTTACTTCCTGTTTCTGTTGTGCCTGTAATTCAAAGGGTTAGCCTTGCCACACTGTGTCACACTGAATATCCCCGAGAGCTACGTTAAGGGTACCCGTGTCTGTGGAGTGCTCAGCCACTTGCACGTTAATTTCACGAGCAGGCTGTTCCGTTGATCGGATCAACTGGAACCCTCGACGTCGTAAGCGATGGAATGCCAACAACAACAGCATTGGGGATTGAAATGTTGAAAAACAAAGCGAAGAGATAGGAGACTTGTTATCAATATTAGAGTTAAGAGTATTTCTGTTTTTTTTTTTTATAAACTATTATCTCTAAAGAAACTGCGTACTCGGGGATCTTTTAGTCAGTTAACCATTTCATCGTTTTGCCGGCTGGCACCTTTTAATTGCAATGTTTTCGTATCTTACAGAAGAAAAGAAAAAAAATATAATCAATATCCCGTTTGTTTGGGAACGCTTCTGTTTTATGTGGCGTATTTCTGACTCCAATTCCAATTTCAGTCAATTAAAGGGAATCAAGCGGATCAATACTAATTTTGTTAAATTACTTAGCTTCATCTTCTGACATTTTGATTCCCCTGCCATAGACACGCATCTTTCAAACAGTATTAACATGGTAAATGGTAGGTCCACAATAGGGGATCTCATATATCTTGCACCTGCTGTGGGGTGGGATGGGATGGGATGGGGAGCAATTCAGGTGTAAATTGCTATGGTTAAAACGTTCGTTTCGCAATTATTTAGTTTGGGGTTCCATATCAGATTGCGGTATCCTATGTAGGTGGCGTCTACCATATACTCAAGGTAAAAAATAAGGGAGTTGATACAATGTCATTAGGAAGAAGGCAGGTGCGTGTATGTGTATAAGGTATGTGTGTTTATGTGTGTGTATATATACATATATTTATGCTCGCACAAACGTACACACATATGTACATATACACGTACATATATTCTAACATAAATCTGCATACATACAAACAAAAATGCCCTGTTGATGTTGTTGAAATTTCAATGAATGAGCCTTATATCTAATTTTGAAACCGGCTTTTTCTTTCTATATGGGCTGGAATGGCTGCGTGGTGAGAAGTAAGCTTCCCAATCTCATGGTTCAGGTCCACTGCATGGCACCTTGGGCAAGTGTCTTGTACTATAGCCTCGCACTGACCAAAGCCTTGTGAGCGGATTTTGAAGACGGAAACTGAAAGAATCCCATCGTATATGTCTATATGTATAT
>NC_068997.1:57255235-57261706 GCF_001194135.2 Octopus bimaculoides | reverse complement strand
ATATATATATATATATATATATACACACATATGCCTGTGCATATCTTTGTGTCTTGTGTCCCCCTATCACCGCTTGATAACCGGTATCGTTGTGTTTATGCCCCCGTAACTTAGTGGTTCAGCAAGAAAATTCGATAGAATAAGTTCTAGGCTTAAAAAATAAGTCCTGGGGTCATTTTGTTCGACTAAAATCCGTCAAGGAGGTGCTCCAGTATGGCCGCAATCAAATGACTGAAACAAGTAAAAGAAAAGAATGAAATGATGTATGTATGTA
Organism: Octopus bimaculoides; assembly: GCF_001194135.2. Taxonomy (NCBI): domain Eukaryota; kingdom Metazoa; phylum Mollusca; class Cephalopoda; order Octopoda; family Octopodidae; genus Octopus; species Octopus bimaculoides. The sequence continues at coordinate 57,261,432 of NC_068997.1, read as the reverse complement.
TGGTATAACTAATAGTTACTTGCTGCAAAATTTTTCATTAACAATTCCTCGCTCAAAATTCGTTGGTAAGAGCTTCAGGGCACACTAGCCATATCAACAAGTTCGTCAACAGTCATCAAGCGACGACAAGTGAGCATTTCTAAAATTCCTTTTATAACACTAAACTATTTTTAATGAGTTTTGGCAGGTGCTGACCATGTGGCAGGTGGGGGGGTAACTTAGTTTTCACCGTATTTAAATTCACAAACTGGTCTTAGAGTAAGTTTAAGGAAATCTACTCTAGTTTTGGCGGAGCTAACTTTTGTCTGTCCTCTCATTAGTCTCGGATTTCCAGAAAATAATCACGCTTCTGCTTAATCTCTCCAGGCGCTCATCATTATCAGTCTTTCTCCTGGGCGGTGTCCTTTTCTCCAGTGTCACTTTCTCCAGTGGTTAAGCCGGACAACATGTATATATAAAAACAATTTTAAAAATTTATTAATAATACCATTTTGCGTTGCTGGATATTATCGAGTTTCTCTTGAAACTGTTCGTCTGGAATGCTAATTCATCGCAATATTCTGAGTTGCTCATTAGCAAACCAACAAGTTGATTAATAACATTGAAACATATATATTTGTTAGCCATGAGTAAGTAGTAGAGCCTCTGAACATAACTGTATTTTAGATATGATAACTAACAGTCATGTGGCTGAAAGCATATTTAATAGTCAGAAATTTAAAAGTAGGATCAGATATAAGAGTAAAATAAAATAAATAATAGTTAATAGTTTGTTTTTCACTGAATGTATTCTGAACCTACGAGCTTCAGAATACATTGAGAAAAGATAGGAATTTTAAGTTTGAAAATCTCAACTGAATTCACATGAATACATATATTTGCATAGTTATAGAGAAAATTTTATAAAAAAAGGTTAAAATTAGCACTTTAGAATTATTTAATTTCGTTCATTAATTATAATTCGAAATATTCCGATGGTATTTCCTAGTAGTAGCTAGCATGCAGATGTTTAAAGTGAATATCGATGGCATCAATTTGACCAAATCCTGCTTTGGTCACGGGTACACTTCTTAAAGCAAAAGTATACGTATATATATTGAGGCCAAACAGCTGGAAGATGATTTCACAATGATGAAGTTTAGGGTTCCACTCACAGCATATTGCCTTGACCAGGTTTCTTTTATGAACCCCCAACGGCCATACAGATTTCCAACGGTCATATGGATCCCAGTTGAGAACCACTGGATCAAAGCGAAGTGACGGAATTTTTTTTAAAGACGGCAGAAGAGTGATTTACGAGTTGTGGTACCTGTTCCACGCGTTTACGTTCTGAATTCAAGTTCAGCCAAGATCAACTTTGCCAATCATCATTCCAGAGTCGATAAAATAAAGTACCAGACAAATACAGAAGGCGGTGTCGGGTGAGAGGTACCAACACATCCCTTTTCCCTATTATATATGCTAAGTATGGAGTTGAAATAAACTTGTAAAAGAGACGAGAGGCCGAAATGCAGGTGGTCTCATAGGAAAACAAACCCGCAACTCAAAGCTAACATTTCTCCTTCCGATTGGGCCGAACGCTCACCCATCAATTTCAGCCAAATTTAATGAATATAAACTTAAAGTGTCTAATGCTACATATAATATTTGTAAACAAACCAGAAAGGCTTTGTAAGTTGCGGAGAGAAAGTTATTATTATACTACGAGTCTTCCATAGTATTTATAAAGCTACGTTTAGTTTTGGGACTTATACGACGAAAACTTCTAAAGTACACATATTCGCAGTCACAAATACATATGTCTATAGGTGATCCATCTGAGTGTGTGTGCATGAGTGCGCGCGCGTATGCACGTGTGTGCGTTTGCGTATATGTGTGCGAATAGAGAGAAAGAGAAAAAAAAAAGCAGAGAGCTATTCCTTGTGCTCATTATACAATTCAATCACTGACTACACAGTCGACAAATCCATGTCAATTTCATTGATTTGCCCCATGTAAGAGTGGCGAAAATAAGACTACCGGAACTTGAACCCAGATATCAAATATCATACCTAAGCATTGTGTTTACCCTAAATCCCGATGTTCCTTATCTTTCAAAGTTCATTCATAACTACTGTTAACTTCCTCCTTCACTTCCTGTCCGTCTATTTTTTCGTGTCAAATGTCATCTTCTAACTTCATCGTTCATTAACTCCTCCGCTTCACCCACTCCTTCCCCGTTGCTCCCATTTGTGATTCTCTTAGACTGGTTTCTGTGAAAGAACTACATCATCACATACAAGGACGTGTAACATTTGCTATGTACTACCTGTTTCACACACACACACACACACACACAAAATCCAATCTGTCCGTTGCACTTTCACTGCTACATTTTCTCTATAAGGATTCTTTAACCTTTCCAAGATTACACTTATCATTCATATTCTCACTAAATTCTAAATTTAATTATGTGCATGGAAACAATATTTTTAAAAGCAAAATAAAATTTAATTTTTTTACAATATATATATACATTTTTTTAGTTTTGGCATTATCGACAAAAAAGATAATTGTATTCATTTTCACTATTCAACTTAGCAAGACGTCACTAATGTAATTTAATATTTTGTTGCAAGATAGTAGTAGTAGTAGCAGTAGTGGTGCTTATTGTTAACTCTTGAAGCCCAAACGTGTTTCTTCTTCGTTACAAAACTCGGCTTTTCAATCATTTAAAAACAAAAACTCTTTCTTCAGAAAACTGGCTAGTAAGAACGATCTGGGAACGTCAACCCTTGATCCTCGGAATTAGAAAATTTTTGCCTGTAGGGATTTTTTTATCTCCTTTCACAATTTGACATACTACATCCAAATATGAGTTGATAAACACTTACCTAGAAGAAGGCAAAAGAAAAAAAAACAGACTACACGTAAAACAAAGAGCACTACTTCACCCCAACAATCTCATCCAAGAGAAGGCAAAAAGAGAAATAACATCTGTGGCAGTTTCCAATTATTATCGAAATAACAATTAAAAGCACTGGATGAAGAATCTGGAATCTTGTGGAGCAGTTTTTTTTTTGTACTCAGGATCGAAGGTATAGCGAAAATAAAGTGGAAATTCTTAGATATACAATTACACATCCGTCCATACATTTTGTGTTGCAGCATATTGTAGCAGAAAATACAAGTGTAACTATTTGGAACTATGTGACTTGGATTCATGTCGGATCGTCCCTTTTTCACTGCAGTGTGGGCAGGTGGTTGACTCTTGAAGTATGGTCAAGAGGAACCGTAACGGATTAATAGTACTAATGATCCCTAAAGTCTACAATCTTAAACAATAAACCAGGTTCGATATGCCAACGCAAGTGGCATGAAACTCGTGCTACACGACAAAATTTTATTACACAAGACATTTTAAAAACCATTGAAGAGCATTTGCTCTGAAGAACAGCAATGGCTAGAAAACGAAACGAAAAGTTATAGAAAAATGTAGCTAAGTCAGCAAACCACTTATTTCTCATGTCTCTTCGAATCCTTTGTGACTGAAGATTTCTTCCGACTCTTTAAGTTTTGTGTTCAAACCTTGCCGAGGTCAACTTTGCATTTCATCCTCTCGAAAAAATAAAGAACCAGCCAAGTACCTCTTCCTCAAAATGTCTAAATCACCAACCATCATTATCATCAACACAATCATTTGTATCTAAAGGAGGAGCAACTCTTCGCATCAGCTCTCCCAACTTTCTGGGAAAGACCGATTGAATTCGGTTGTTTTCATTATTCTTTTTTAATTCGAAGAGTAAAAAGGCAGTCTACTACCTGTTAGAGAGTTCTCATTTTCACAAATTCTACCAACCTGTCGGAATCTGTTTTTATGAGTTTTGTTTTAGGAAAAGATATTTTGTTTTCAAAATATCATAATGGAAAAAAGTCGCCGATATGTAATAATGTTCGACGGAAGCGGACAATAACGAGAGGTGAACGAATACCTTTGATATAACGGGTGAGGGGGAAATAAATTTGACGGTGTTCGGAGCGGTAGAAAAGAGAAAACATCTAGTGTTGCAGTTCAAAGTAATGCTGCAAAAAAAAAAGCAACCACTACCAACACCATCACTACTACTACTACTATTACTACTAGAAAAACGATTGTAGCAACTTCACCAACATTATTAACAATAAGAGAAATGCCAACCATAACAGTAATTGCAAGAACAATACCAAAAACAATCGCAAGAAGAAGAAAAAAAATGGAAAAGATACAAATACAAGAACGGAAGTTTACATCACTAAAGGATTAGCAAATCTGGAACATTCTAATAAACTAAGCTATAGCCATTAAAAGCGACCGCAATAGTGATGTGGCTGAGATGTTGGTCAAAAGCACAAACATAATTACCACCACTACCTCCACCGCAGGAACCTCAATATCCACAACAACCATAACCAGAGCTACGACAGTTGCTTGCATAACTGTAATTGTAGCTACGTTGCCTCCAGCAACACAGTTTTACCTGAATATAGGGATTTCTTTTCAAAAAGACTTCGAATTTTGTAAAAAAAGAAGCCTGATAGACTCTTTTGTTAAGAGTAACAGAAATGGTCATTGTTAAAAGATGTGGTGTAACACAGCCGCATGGATACGAAATACGGTCGTATTAAGAATGCAGCTTGTGCACAGGGGGAAAACGAATGAGAGAATGGAAGCAGAAAAGTATCGCTTCTTGTGATAATTCAATAGAAGCATGATGTTACATCATTGCGCTTCTATAGAATGAGAAATGTTTCTTAATTCTCTTCTGGAGAAAAGACAAACCAAGTGGAGCGTGTAGAGTGTCACGTCAGAAATAGACAACTGCTGATTGGTAGCAGCCATCATCGGGGATAAAGAGAATGAATGGAACATAGATCTATCTGTGCGGTGGAGGAGTGCGTGTGCGTATTTACACCAGGAGAACAAGTGATATGGTAGTAATTCAGAGATGAACAAGCAAAACCAGAAAACATTGTGAAAATACATACCCAAAGTGCTTGCAGTTGTCAACTGTGAACGGTAGACAGTAAAGGTACCACCTATGTGATGCTAAAACTGGTTTAAGGGATTCTGTCCGTAAGAAAGAGTAAGAGACCAGAATTTTCGTTTGAAAGACCAATAGTAATCGCATAGACATAATAGAAGTTCGTCAATGAGGCGCGTCTAGCAACACTTTAGGAGGGAATAATACAAAAAGACTCTCATATGATTAAAAATGTTATTACAAACGACAGCAGTGTTTTTTCGTTACCTGAGTTTGAAATAAATCAAATACTTACAGGTGCAATACAATCTGGAATGTGAACAATAATACTGATCGAATACACGTTATAGAATGTATCCAATACGTGACCATCCTACTATTTTCGGTTACCGGCGATCTGTGATCTTATTACCTAACCATTTCTAAAAGGACCTGTTGTGGTTTGAGAGAACTTTGGCTGTTTTCTCTTACAAGTCAAAATTTGACATCTATTTCTCACGGGTAGACTCACCGCGAAATAGTTCCTTTGTCCGTTCGGATCCCATAATATATTTTCGAGGTACACTTGTACAGTTAAATGTATTTAAGCTGAAATTCGGTCAGTATTTTTACTTCGGTTGACAAAAGGAAGAAAACAAAGTGTACAGGATTGTACAGGCAGTTCTCTGCTAAACTAGTTAACAATCATATCGGGAGGTACGAATTCATGCACAGCAATGAGTCAAATAGTTTCTACCATAATTTCGGGTTGACTAAAATATCATGAGTTAAAGTGAACCGACAAAAGCTGTGTGTAAGACCCTTCTGCTGACTGGTTCTGTTAACTCACCTGTTAAAAATTTGCCACATTTAATTTACTTTAAAATTATGTTAACAGTCCACGTATCAACGGAATACTCAGCTGCTTACATTTATAGTCAGCAGGTAAGTCAATCGATGGAAAATTTGGTGATATCATCGTAGAGTCTTTTATCTGTTCTGAAGTCCATGACAGTTGGATCAGGTACGCACAGAGAAACATGCTCTGATGTGACTTCCATATTGTCAAAAATTGTGCTCTAGACACAACTACAGTCAGACTGGACGATATGTAAAATAAGTCTCACTTCACTGTTCTGTTAAGGAATAAGCGGAACCTGAAAGAGGAAGACTGGTTTCTACCGAGGCCTGTAGGGAGTGCATCTAAGTTTATATATA
>NC_068997.1:57251771-57255163 GCF_001194135.2 Octopus bimaculoides | reverse complement strand
TATATATATATATATATTGTAGCTTTAATATAGACTGCTATTACTCGCCTTTCAAGTCAAAACGAAATCAAGATTAGTAAGGTAACCCGTCTGTAAAATCATTAGCTCCAATAATTAAAATGAACGTCTTAATGTTTGCAGACACTTGCATCCCTAAATTCAACATTGATATAGAGTATAATTTCAAAGTACAAAAAGGAAAATTTAAATGCTGATTCAAATTTCTATATATTTTATGTTTCGTTCTTTAATGTTAAAATCTTTTCAAATTGAAATTTGAAAAAAGAGTTATTGGAAAACCGGTAAAAAGAAAAACAGATTTTAACTTCGCTATGTGATTGGAATCAGTGAAGCCTCATTTAGTGAATATCTTCAACGAATTAGTTTAATCGATAATTTCGTTTTTACCTTCTGTTTACACACACACACACACACACACACATGTCCACACATCAGTATGTATATGTGCATGTGTGTGTGTGTGTATATATACATAAATGTGTGTGTATGTATATATGTGTATGTATATATGAGTGTGTATGTATATATGTGTGCGTGTATGTATGTGTGTACGTTTGTATATATATGTGCGTGTATGTACGTATATATATATATATATATATATATATATATATATATATATATATGTATGTATATGTATGTATGTATATATATGTATGTATACATATATATATAAATATGCATATATATGTACATACGTATTCACACACACACACACACACGCACATATATATATATATATATATATATATATAATGCATTATATTATACATGTATGTATACTTGTGTGTACTTGTATTTGTACGTATGCCTGTTCGTGTGAGTGCGTGTGTGCAACTATTTCGTTTTTCGGTTTTTCCTTCTTTCTTTGAATAGATTTTGGCATGTTCTTTTCCCTCGTTTCCATTCCTGCAGAATAGATTTCAATGAAAATAAACATAGCAGACATGTTGCTTATGGAAAACTCTCATGTTCGCTGCATTATATTTAGCAAGCTCACAGCTACTTAATATAACTGATTTCTTTTAATTATGCTAATATTTGTTTGTTAACGAAATGTCTCTATTACGATCAACGTCATCTGAAAAGCAGTGTACACTTAATTATTTTCTATACCTTCATCAGTTCATTAATAATGTTAACGTATCACTAATGTCTTTTTATGTGGGGGAGATATTTTTCTTTACAATTCATTGTTGTTTATGCTGTTCCTCTTCGTATCTTCATTTATTCTTAGTTTTGGTTTCCTTATTTTTCCGACTGAATGCAAATAACACGAAATCACATTTAAATATTAACAACTCCGGAATGACGACGAAATACACTGACGGAAATACAGTTTTTAAAGTCTTTTTGTAATTTTTTTTTTATTTACTTATGATGTGCCATTATTAAACTGTAGTGTAGAGTCGAGTTCTGATGTTGTAATTATTTTGTCCCTAGACTACAGAGATCGACGAAATCTAGGATGAAAGGTATTCAAACCCTAACCTCCCCTCCCACAATGGTATTACCCAATATATTCATTATTTAAGAGGTTAGAATTCCGCTTAAATTCTATTTGGCTGTTATTTTTAGCGCATCCATGTAAAGTTTTCTTCTTCGGTCGATTTCACATTCCAGGAAGTAGAATTACCAAATGAGTCTTGGTTTTCATTTTACATCTGTTAAAAAAGCGGAAAAATAAACCTGAACAGCATCTTTTACTATTTCTACTACCAGAAGATTGGAAGATTCGCAGCACTTCATGATAGTTTCTAGCGGCGATGTGAAAATTACGGCCTTAACAGAGCACGGAAATGGTAAGAATATGAAGGAGAAGGAGTTATCGAGAACAAGGGACATAAGATACTGTGAGATTTTACAATCCAATGTAACAGGTTAATCGAGGTTCGAAGACGAGATATTGTTGTGGTAGTTGATGGAAAAAAGGAAATCAAGATCATAGATATTGCAATGGCTGGAGATGCAGGCATAAGTGTCAAAGAAGGAGAAAAGAATGAAAAGTACAAACTACCAAAAGACGAAATTGCAAGAATGTGGAGTATGAGGAGAGTGTCTGTCATTCCAGTAGTTGTAGGGGCACTCGGAGTACTAACAACCAAGTTCGAGCAATATGTCAGAGAAATCGGAATTGACAAGAGAGCAGAAAAAGCCCCCAAAACTGCTCTGATGGGGACAGCTAGGACGTTGAGATGAGTACTTGGATGTTGAATGTCTCCCACGATAACTAACAACCAAGCATCAAAGCTTATAATCTGCAAAAAGAGACCCTGTGAGACCTCTGACAGCAGCCTGCTGTCTGCTCTCACAGAATCTACCAGAACAACCAAGACTGAACATTCTGAGAATTAAAACAATAATAAGAATAAATATTTTAACAAAAAGCGAACAAGCAGGATTTGTATATAATAAATCTGAAATATCTCGCTCGAAGAAGGAGAACATATGTGATAAAGTAATACAGAAGAGATACCTAGCGCAACGATTAATATTGATAATAGATAGAAAGTGAACATTTCTGACGAAAAATCTCTCTATGTGTACCACATGGTAAGCAAGCTACTTACCACACAGTTACTCTTGCGCCTATATATTCATATATTAAACAAATGAGCCTCTGTGCATGTATATACGTATGTTTTTTTAGACATATGCGTATACATACGCATATATATATATATATATATATATATATATATTCATTTGTATAGTATACATATTTGCTTATTCACATCTATACGCACGCACATATACACACGCATACACGCACATTAAAACGCATTAACAATGGGGTTGAGGGACTGAGAGAGAGAAATAGAGAAAGACTGAGAGAGGCATAGACAGACAACGACAGCAAAGATGAAAATAAAGATGCATTTTCCTTTGTGCAGCCCACCAATATAATTTTTACACGCCAACATACAGATGTGTGTGTGTGTGTGTGTGTGTGTGTGTGTGTGTGTGATCATTGATATGTAGTTGTGTCTACGTGTTCATTTCCATGTGTCAGTGTAATTGTATGTCAGAAAGAAATAGGTGAAACTATTCACAAACAATTTGTTCTAATATAGATTCTGATAAATGAAGGTGTCATTTGTTTGTTTATTTCCTCAAGTTTGGCTTTCAAAAAAACAAAATAAGACAAACACATTGGTAAGACCAATAAGCACAACAACAATAACAAGTAGAACAATAAATGCAGGGGAAAAGAAAGGGAAGAAATTGAAGACAAACAGTAGGAATATCGAGAAGTGTTTGAATCAATAGGAGCTAATGAATGGAGAGCTCATTCTGGTGTATATCAACAGCAAATCAACATGGATATATATATATATATATATATATATATATATATATATATATATATA
>NC_068997.1:57249943-57251149 GCF_001194135.2 Octopus bimaculoides | reverse complement strand
ATATATATATATATATATATATATATATATATATATATACATACATATGCACGCCCATGCATATACATATATATGCATTTTTAAATAGAGGTATGTATGTGTGTGGGGGGGGGGTGTTTATACCCATATATATTGATCCCTACTTGGATAAGTTATATATGTATCCATTGTGTGTTTTTGGCAGCCACAATCTGTCATTCCTCTTCTCTCTTACACTTAGTAAATATGTTCCACGCGTGCACGCGTGGTTACATCCATCCGACGATCCGCAAACATACATTCACGCATATATATGTAACTATGATTGTATTTATGCATACAAATATACTAATACATTAAACTCACTTACATAAAGCTTCACCATTTTTAAAGAAGCATAGGAACTTAATAAAACTTGATAAAAATTTCGAAAATTAAACTCTATTCTTAGGTCTTTGTAAAATCTCAACTGCTGCAAGTGCCTTACTTCTATAATCTAACACGAATAATTAAAAGAGAATTCGTATGATATCAAAAGGAGGATTAAATATTCTGAAGATTTACGGAGAGTATTTACCCGTAAGACACTAATAAAGGGCACAATGAAATATAAAAAGGCGCATTCAGTACAGTAGAAATTTATAAAAATGCTTTCGATGGAATAAGCAGCAGAATAAATCAGAGTAGTTGCGTTTCTACATTAAATCAATCTGTTTTGCGTGACTGGTATCTTTTTTTGCATTCATACACACACACACACACACACACACACACACACACACACACACACACACACACACACACACACACACACACATTTTCTTTACCGATTTTACGCCAACTGTTCATTTTATTATCTTTTATGTCCTTCGATAAATTAACAGACCTGACGTGGAGAATTGAAACAGTTCGCAATATTTATTTCATAAACTTTGTTTTAATTTACATGGGCCAACTAAAAATAAAAACAGAAAAAACAAATAGATATCTAAAATATAGAAATGAATAAATAACAAAATGAGTTGATAAATAGCTTTCATGTTTCAAGTAATTTTGTATTAAATTGATGATATTTCTTAAAACACTTGACATGAGACGCTTTATTAGCTGAACGTGTGAATACATATAAATTATGTAGATAGACTGATACATGCAGATATGTTTGATGGCATATACAAACACGCATATATATATATATATATATATATATATATATATATATATATA
>NC_068997.1:57236414-57249933 GCF_001194135.2 Octopus bimaculoides | reverse complement strand
ATGTATATGCGTATATATTAATATACGCATACCACCACATGAATATATATATATATATATATAGAGAGAGAGAGAGAGGGAGGGGGGTAATTGTTCTGTGTGTAATATTATATGTTTGTGCGTGTGTTAGTGCAAAGTATTGTAGCATGTTTATAGTAGTGAAAACATGACGATATCAAACATTAATTTTCTGCAGTGATGTGGTTTCTAATCTAAAGTCTGTATATTTTGTACTTTATCAAAAGTGTTTAGTCTATTGATTCAGTGACTGATCGACACTCTCTCCCTCTTGTGTGTCTTTATTTAAGTCAAGATTTGCCTTGTGGCTGTAGTATTATGTCACATTCCACCTTTTGTTGTTGTTGTTGTTGTTGTTACACATAGATCAGTACTGACCCATCCATAACTATACATTTTATTTTGCCATCAGATATTGCACATCAAGAATTACCTTCCCAGAATGACCTTCTATATTCACTTGGCTAAAGAGTAATTTAAGAGAGATTTGTCTGGTAATTTCTTCATTGTTACTGGCTGTTAGCGTGATTACTGTTTATTCATAACGAATGCAATAAGCTAGAACATAAATAGAATAAACGCAGGCATGAATGATTGAGTAAAAGTGTGCTTTGGGATGTTCTACATGTTTCTAGATTGAAATTACCGAACAGCATGACCTCGGGCCAATGACTGTGACGATGACAATTGCAGTCTTATGTGATTTCTCCATAAAGACTAGCAATAACTACTGGAGCAAAACGAAATAGTATGGTCGCAGACGCCATTAAATTTGTAACAACCGTATTTTACTAGGGTGGAACACAAATTGAGAAATATCATAACCTAATTAGAAAAAGTAAGGAGGCAAACCGAACAGTAATTGAAAGCTGGATAAGGAATCAACCCCGCAGAAGGGGATTCCGACAAGGAATGAAAGCAAAGTGGAATGAGTTAGGACTCTTTGAAAAGCAGAAAGAAAGCGAGAGGAAGGAGTAAAGTCTTCGTCATTAAATGGAAATTGTAATAGCACACAAAACAATGTTGAAGCGACTCCGAATAGTCTAAGAAAAATAGAATTAGTGACCGGAAAGAAACTTTCGCAAATATCACGGCAGCTAAAGAATGGGTTAGAAAAACTAAACAAAGCAGCAGAATTTAAGAAAATGAATGGAAGGAGTGCAGAACTGAGACCTCCAAACAACGTGCTCGAAGCAACAGCGAAGAGTCGTCTACAAGTGTGTAAACACAAAGACGAGGAAGCTCAAAAATGCTAAACGCGACAAGTTAGAAAAAGCCTTGAAAGACATATTTGCAAGATACCCATCACATTTGTGGGAGCGAGGCAGTACGACCGAGGAGCAGGCGATACAGAACTCGGTGACCACGCGTCGCACCGAGGAAGTCACTCTCTTCCCAACGTAAGTGGACAAGAAAGGGGGCGAGGTGACAGACAGGGTAAGTAGCCTCACCCAGAAATGTACTACTGACTGACTGTCGTGGCTCAACGAGCTGGTGCGTTTGGTCTTCCGCTTCCTGTGGAAGAGTCAGGTCTTCCGCTTGTCAGATGGTCCATTTGCTGTCAGCACCCATTGCGTGGAAGACTGGGCATGCCGCGGCTGATGATGCGCAGACATGCGCTGAGGTTGCAACATCTCCAGCTATTCCTTAACGGTGGGCAGGTATGGTCGCGGTTTGTTGAACGCGTGAATGGGCCTACTCTAAGTGTACGTTTGAAGACTGGAACGAAAGAAGAAATGGTGCCTTCCTAAGGAGCCGTTGATGTTAAGGGGCCCAAAGTGTGTGAGGTCACCTTACGGTGGAACTTCCCCACCCATTGGGGAAGCATATTGTTGATTTTAATCACTTTGTTAATCGTTGTGTTTATTGGCTGTTCACACGTTTCACTGCACTGTCTCTCGTCTCTGTATATTGTCCTCTATGTTTTGTGTTCGGTCCTGGTGGCCGATAAAGAAAGAATTAGTAGTAGTAGTAGTAGTAGTAGTAGTAGTAGTAGTAGTCATTGTAATGCATAGGACGGTGTTGGTCGGTTGTCTGTGTGATTGTGAAGCCTCAACTTACAACCACTCACAGCGTCATCAATGTTGACAGTGATGACGCTCTCTCTGTTCCCCAATCTACGACAATGTCGTCATCAACAAAACACCTATAATAAGCCATTATATTTCATTTTCTTTTGGTTTTCTATTAATTTCTTTTTTACGTCGATCTTTTGTTTTGTGGTTAGGACTAAAAAGGCTAGAATCTATCAAACTATTGAAAATGCTTTGTTGCTAGGAAAATAAAATATTTATTGAACATAGATTTTATTTATTTGTCTTTTGTCATAATGAAACAAAAACGCACCGTCTACTTTCCCTCCCAATACATATGGACAAACATTGAGCAAAGTAGTCAATCGGAACCAAATTTAACTAATTTTAAATATTTTTCAGACGTCATTGAATTTATCTCTGCACTATTTTGTCACATTAATTCACCCTTAGTGTCTAAACGAAGACCTTTCAGGAGATTCTGCTTGGTAGTTAATGTTTGTTACCGTTTGTTGGTTTATCATATTACTAAATCTAAATTTGATTTGATTTATTTAATATTCTTAACGAAGTAACTAGGTTTTAATCCTTTTTATGGTAGAGGCTAATGTAAACACTAACAACACATTGCAGTATATTTGTGAGATATATCTTGAAATGAAATCCTCAAACTCGTGAGGAGTTCGAATTAGAGGACCAGCGGCGTGCTTGAATTGTTGCAACATTTTCTCACTAAAATGTTTCACACAACTCTAAATTGACAATGTGAAATCTTTAAATTCATTTTTAATCTTACTCCACATTCTTTCTAAATAACAATTTTTTCAAACATATATTTCTATATCGTCTCCTTGCCATGTACTCGTAAATGAATGAGATAGAAATAGTATGTATTCTGATTCAATACAGTACCCAGATATTCTTTTAAAGATACGATTGAAGTGTTTGGAAGAATGCGCTTAGAGTCTTAGAAGATACCATTCGACGTCACTTATGCTTCTTTGTATCTTAAAAGGAAACTGACGAGATTTCTTTATCAAATGTTTTGGACAAGATTAATGAAGCACAGTTATTAAAACTGACGTAGATGATATTACAAATAAAATTAATATAAAACACCCTAAACAATGATATATCTTCTGATCGTAAAAAAGTAGCTGAATAAAAAGAATTTCTGAAATACAGGGTGGTCAGTTTCCAAGTTGAGAACGTTGTGACAAACATATGAAACCAAAGATTAATCAACCAAAACGGAATTATGTAAGTCCAACTTTCTATTGTTGCTTTGTCCCACGTCAGGTTTGATCCGCTTCTAGCCATTACTAGTTTCTTTCATAAAGACCCTAAATCGAATAACTCACATAATAAAACATGTGCCAGTAACTCTCATGGAACTGATTCTGTAATGTCTTGTGAATACAAAAATTATACCGAAATGACATGCGTAGCTGATCCATTATTTTATCGTAATTGACTGTGATTTGTAGCTAAAGATACACGATTTATGACTACGAAAAGTTCTGTGTCCATATATGGAATATTTTACGTGTCAAGTAACACAAAATTACGTAAGTCGTTTAGTGTATCTGTACAGTGTTTCTCTAGATCACATGAAAAAGAGAGCCTGTAGGAAAGACTATACCTACGAGGGGCTACTGAAAAGTTCCTGGCTTTGGATAAAAGAAAATACAGTAGGATCAGTTTATTCCCCTCTCAAATTCGCACACTTATTCCAACGGTCCTTCAGTTCTTCTAAGCTCTGTAAAAGAGCTCGGAAGTTTGGGACCCCAGCCAGGCCTTTCGCATTCCTTCGTATTCCTGAAGGATATACTCAATCTGTTGTCCAATTTAATACTTTATGACACCTCGCCATTGAGCGGCAAAATCTACCACTAAAGCATTTATATATCAATCCAACCAGCGACGGAAAGTCATGTAGCCTTTAAAGTTGTCAGGAGAACAGCCAAATTTCTGTCAGAATACACGCTACTACTCGAAAAGAAGCTGTATTGTGACCTCTATAATATCTTGATCATAAATCTACTCAGTCAGAACTAATTTTGGGATATATGGCAACAACATCAACAAAATATATAAAATAAAAACACCATCGACATTGCATATATCTTTAGTACTACTACAATTAAGTTGCTTAAAGGTGTTTCTAAATTTTGACTTGAAATCTACCATTTTGGCAAAATGGCTATCGAAACTTTGTGCATTTTCTCTTTATCTTTCGTCTAGAACTGTTAAAATTGTTGAAGACATTCTTAAGACAAATCTTTATTATAAAATTGTGAGTTTTATTAATGTTTACGAAATGGTCACAATCAATTGTTTTGATGTAAAAGTGTTTTGACGTAAAGCGAGAGTTAAAACTCAATGCCTGGTGTTGCTATTTCAATAACAATCGTCAAATGTCATTAAATTTGAAAAGATTTTCTATTCTCAGAGTTTTAACTGTTTGTATTATGAGGAGTAGAGAGGATGTGAGCGAATAGCGAAGTTGGCAATAGTTTTGCATAGCTTCGTTTGTTTTGTTCACGAACACTAGTAGTAGTAGTAGTAGTATGTTTGTATGTATGTATGTAAGGATTTACTTTTCGTAATGAGATAAAAAAAACTAAGGGTGTGTACATTATAGAACATTTATAAATAGGTGTTATAGCTGTTTCCAGGATATTTATTATATCCCTTCATCGGAGACGGTGTAAGAGGATGGTTAAGCAGTAGTCAGTTTAGACAAGATAGGAAATAGAGAGTGAATGCAGGGATATTGTATTTGCAAATCCATTGTACAGGCAGAATGATATACATATAAGATTCCAATACCTTGTGAGTAAAATCCAATAGTCTTTAAGAAACTTGAACCTTTTTGATCGTCATTATAAATTCCCATTTATACAAGTAATAATTGTGACAATTACATAAGTGAAAACTTATGTGATTATCTGGGAAAATGACTGGCGAAGACAACAGTAATAATATGCGAAATTTTCTAAAGCTCTGCGTGTAACACTTATGTTACTGTTTGGATCCAAACTCTTGTGACAGACCTAGGTTTCTTTGTTACAGTTCAATCTGTTGCCTTTAACACGGCAACAAATTACACGAATATCTTATAAAATATTTATCATTGCTGAATGAACGAAATTCTGTTTTGCATTTGGCTGATCGCTTCAACAGCAAAACATGTTTTAGCATGTCAAAGGTGAATGGATATATTCTATCTTAGTTACAAAATAGCATTGAGTCCCACATTTATAATTCTGCCTCAACGAACAATTACATCGTTATGTGTGTGTGTGTGCATGCATGTGCGTTGGGCGCGCGTTTGTATGCATGTGTATATATGTATGTGATTGTCAGTGTAATTTGTAATCTGTATTATTCTAGGGAGTAGTCACATAGTTTTATATAAACATAGAGAGAAAGAGAGAGTTCAGACAGACATAGAAAGATTTGTGTTAGATTGATAGATCAGTTTTAGATTCTTTAAATCTGGTAGGTATCTGTTGGAAAGTTGTCAAAATATGTTGAACTCGCTCTTGTCTGTCCAGTTCAACTATAATTGATAGTCTCTTGGGAATATGTAAAAAGGGGAAAAAAACTATAACACTCTCAGACAGAAAGCAAAACTTCAAAGAAAATCACGAAAAGGAACAAAGAAACAAGTGTAAAGAAGACAATATATCAGATACATTGATGGCTTTTGAAAGAAATAAAGACTAAGATAATGCGTTTGTTGATTATAATTTGAAGAAAAAGGACTTTTATGTTTACTTGCTCTTTTTATATTTCTTATGCTTTTGTTTTGCTGTTACATCTGTAAGATTTATTTTAATTTTTTATCATTTGGCAAACTCCATTACTTTGGTCAAACGATTATGGCGAGTATTGTAGTGGAATTGCAGAACAAGCAAAAAGTAATTGAGAGAGGCGAAGAAATAGGAAAAAATCTGAATTTTGGTTTTCGTATATTTTACTTCTGTCTGACAATTGAGTTACCAGAATTGTTGCAAGTCAAGGTCTGTTGTAGTTCAACAAATGCACGAGGAAAACTATTGAGCAACTGGCCCGGGGTAACTTAACCTTGTCTCAGGGACTGAAATAGGAGATAATACATGCATTGTTGTCCTTTTTTCTGGACCCATTTGTGGCCTCATCTTGCTAAACAATGACCAGGTACTGAGGAGAGGAGTAGTCTCCGATACGTCTGGGCGTCCCGTAACGTATTATTAATATCCCTTTGAAAAATCTCCTTTTCCCGAATCTGTCAGGTTTTTCTGCCCATCAGATACATTCGATAGGAACTTGATTTCTATTATTGATTCATTGAATGAGTTGGGGACAATTTTTGGTAAAGACTTGATCATTTTATGAATATTAGAAAAACCTCTCAAGAGGTGTAATCGATAGTATGTTGAGATTTATTTCCAATGACTGATTGTGTAAAACAGTAATATAACTCCTCTTGCTTTGAGATAAACCTTACAATAGATATTTTTAATCGCTTTCCAAAATTGCCCTGAGGCTATTCCCTACATACACTTCTGTATAAATCACTTTATTCTATACCACAGATATTCGAACTTTTGGCCTATTTTGTGTCAGGCCTCACACAAAATCCTAGTAAAACTGTTATTCTTTATCTTCCTGCAATGGAAAGCAAAATGTTCCTATGGCAAGAATGTCAATCTTGATTATGAAATTGTAATAACACTATATTCAAACAAAGTTTAAACGGTGTTTTAGTTGAAGATAATATAGGAGTGATATTGGAATCTTGAAATTAAACATTCGCAAACAGGATATTTCATGTTACAAAACAGACTAGGCTAGTCTGTAGGGAAGATGAAATAATTTCAAAGATTTATGGAGAATTATCTTCTCAGAAAAGATTCCCTTAGAAATCCGTGTTAACACTTTTTAGAGTCGGATTTAAAACATTCTCTAAAAGTTTATGTCCGTGTAGAAATTTGGGATGTAATTGTAATAGGGAGGATATTACGGAGAAGAATACATGCTCAATCCACTCGTGTCTTTTTGAAGAGAACCGCATTAAAGGCAGAAAAATGAAGTGAGGTACATCGCAAATAAAGCACATAGTTATCAATAAACCCTTCAAATGTAACAGCTCTTCTTAACATTGGTCTTGTTAGTCAGACAATGCTTTATGAACCAAAGTAGGCTAATAAATTCTTTTTTCCACCAGAAAGAAAATATCTCCGAATCTTGGATTCTTTTTTTATCGATCTGAATATACACATGACTGTAGACTGTAGACACGTATGACTGTGTGAATGACTGTAGAAAATGTCAAATGTCATAAAAAAAAGAAATTTATTATCGTGGATGCCTCAAGACTAATAACGTTTGATATTTTGGATTTTTTTTTTGTTTGTTTGTTTGTTTGCTATTAGGAATATACAGGCAGATAGCTAGAGTGTGTATACGTTTTGTGGAGTGTGTGTGTTAGTGAATGGGGGATAAGAAAAACGAGGAAAAAAGAAAGGAATGAATAAAAGGAAATCATTCTTTCTAGATTAACTAAAGATGAGTTGTAGGTTTTATAATTTTCAGCACTAGAACCACCGACAGCTCCTTTCGAGTACCTTCCATACATAACAAATAGCAATGTGTATAAACGGCACAAAGTGAGTTGAATGCACAACTTGAGGTGACCAACCTCTGGTGACTCTTCGAATTCTCTGACAGGAAAAGTATTGAATAATACGTATGTGTATATGCATTTGTAGATATATGGACTTACATACACGTATATATGTACATACATGTTTATACATACACACATATACATGGATTTATAAACAACCGTGTATTTTCCTTCTGTATCTTTATTTTATCAGGTTCAGTCTAATTATCCTCTCTCATTCTCTCTCTCTCTCTCTCTCTCTCTCTCTCAATATATATATAGATGATAGATACACATATTCATGTATTGACGTCTTTCTATAAATTTGTAAACGTTACACCAACAAACTTACTGACGTAACCATTGTTTTCCTCTCTATCTTTGTTAGTCAACTAAATGCACCAGCAACATTTAATGAATAATGAAGATTCAAGAGAGAGAAAACATGGAGGTTTTTGATGATGGCGATGACGACGACCTCTACTATGATGATATGGTGGAATATGATGGGGATGGTAATGATGACGGTGATGGTGGTGACGACGACCTAGCAGATAATGATTAAGGCGATGATGATTTTGAACAAAGAGACTAGTAGTAGCAGTAGTAGTAGTAGTAGCAGTAGTAGTAGTAGTAGCAGTAGTAGTAGTAGTAGTTAAGATGATAAGACTAAGAAAGAGGACGAGGTGAGTTATAGTAGGCGTGAGAATTGCAATATTCGAGGAAAGAATCTCTGTTTGTAACAATGATGAAAAAGTTTGAATAATTAAGTATAAATGAATAATAATAATAAGGTCGCGACGGTGGCGGCGGCGCTGGGGCTGCTGGTGTGGTAATAAGAAAAACGGACATCAACAACATCAATTAGAAGGAAAAAGAATACCAAGAAAGATAGAGAAAGAAAAATGAAGGAAAGAAAAAAAAAAGACGGTCAGAATGAGTAAGA
Organism: Octopus bimaculoides; assembly: GCF_001194135.2. Taxonomy (NCBI): domain Eukaryota; kingdom Metazoa; phylum Mollusca; class Cephalopoda; order Octopoda; family Octopodidae; genus Octopus; species Octopus bimaculoides. The sequence goes on along the minus strand of NC_068997.1, from coordinate 57,241,280 downwards.
AAGAAATGAAGTACAGCATGTCACCTCTTTATTTCCATTGTTTCATAGTTTTAAATAATGAGGAAAGTTTTTAAAACGAAGCAAGAAATAAAAATTACTTTAACATCCAATGTTTCTGTTCGATTGAGTAGACAACTCGTTAATCATTCTGTAACGGGTGGCTTTTCAGGTGGATATATATATATATATATATATATATATATATATATATATATTATAAACATCAATATAGAAGAGAAAATAACTTTTACATTGTGTTCCCCTCGTCTGATTAATTCTGAGCATTTAGAGACGTCTCAGTTCTGAAATGAAATTTCACAATCTCTACATTTATCTACATTGTGAACTTTTGGTTTGATGAATAAGTATTAAAACTTTGTTTATCATCTTGATAACCATACATTGTGGCTTACTTGTGCTTGTAATGCTTGCTTCTGTGTAAAGCCTATATATATATATATGTGTGTGTGTGTGTGTGTGTGTGTGTGTGTGTGTATTTGCATGCATGCATGTATGTATTTATAAATATGCAATGTTGATCTACCTAGAGGACACCTAGGTACTGTCTATCCATATCTACACTATTTGAAACGTTCTTTTGTCTATTCAGCATCTACCAAAAGTGTATATCCAGTCAATATTAGGTGCCAGTGAAACACTGCGGTTGCTCTCATCAGTTAGTCTCCTCCACCAAAATTTAAGGCCTTCTACCTATAGCAGAAAGGATTATTATTATTCATATACACACCACAGATTAGACTGCTGGAAGAGAAAAAATTCTAACATCAGGCTACAACAAGTAACCTTAGATGCGAACAACCCTCCTAAGTATCCTAGCTGTGCCAAATAATACTATTTTCTGTACTGAAGTGGGTTTTATACAAAACAATGACATACACTTCTGTGTTCGAATCGGTCGGACTTGTCCTGTGTTGTGGGTGACGACGAAAACCCTAAATGGCAAAAGTCGGCAGGTATGATCAGCAGGATGGAGACGCCTTTGAGAACAAATACACAAATACCACCCACAACAGCAGCCACATCAATACAGTCAACTACGTTATCCTTTCAGTATCAACACCATCACTACTACTAGTATGGATATCACCATCGCAAGCTCAACCTAATTCACACATAAGCCGCAGGTCGCACATCCCAATACAATAAAATTCAAATAGGATATTATCAAATTCCAACACTTTTCCCATCCTCATAAACCCAATCTACAATTCTATTTTGATATAAATCATTCAGAAGGAAAATAATCTGTATATTTCGCAGTCATATTCTTCTTACATTGCATTTGCTTTTTTTTAAAAAAAAAAAAAAACAATGTTCGTTTATTAGAAATGAATAAACCACTAAATGTCATAAAAAAATGATGAGTAATGTAGAAAAATATCATAGAAATCTATGTCAAAGAATATTTTCAGTGAAAAGAGATTCCAAAGAGGTTTTGTCAATGTATTTTACCAAACTCCATGATGACTCCAAAATTTAGAATATTCTTGTCAGCATTTCAGCAGAAAACGCAGACATAAGGTCAAATATAAATGTCGATCGATAAAGTCCGATATGATGAAGTGAATTACGACACTTGTTTAATGTTGTCAAAAGAGAATTCACATTAATATTACTGATAATACTCTACCAGTGAATAGAAATATCAATGATATTCAATGTAATTCAATAAAATTCGTCAATAAATGTAAACTTTCTTCTCTTCCAGTCTTCTACCACAATAGTGCACTGATTTTGTAAATAACCTATTATATTCCGCTTACGTCGTAGAATATTTATGCGTATTTTGTTACTCGTCTCACAATCACGCAGTCACTAATAAATGTGTGTGTATGCATATGTATTTATGCATCTACATTCGACATCCACTCCCCCAAAATGTATACACAGTTTAACACAGATGAATCGAGCTATATTTCTCTTTAGATTGAACACATAATAAAGAAGGGACCCAACTAAATTTGAACCCAAAGAAATTTACCATACAGTGCTACAGGGAGTTTGAAAATGCACTTGAAGTACAAAAACAATTTAGGAAGGAATTTCAGTTATCCACCAAGGCAACTTACCATCACTCAAATTAGGGATAACTTACAAGCAGATGGATATGTCTTCAGAATATTCACAAGATGTGTTCTGGAAAACTGTGTACATCGACGAGACCCACGAATCAAAGAATACTAGAAATGTTTTACCAGAGTTTAAGAAAAGTTGTTTGGTAAGGAATCGGGGAAATAGACATTTCAAAATTAACGTCTACATTTTGCACAGGGTCTATTCCAAGAATAGTACGTGCTCTCAATGAAGAAAGATGCAATCTGAAGTGTTGATGAACTGACAAGTTGTGTTGAAGAGGCACACTTTGATTATCTGGAATGTTGAGGCTAAAGTTATATTAATGGCTCAACTATCCCTCACAATTTCACTTACTGGGGACCTGAGATTCCATATATTACTGACAAACATCATGTTAATTTACCAGATATTACAGTACGGTGCGGCTTATAATCAATCGAATTATTTGCACCATTCTTTTGAAGGTACTGTGACTTGCGGTGTCAAACTGGCATCACAATGATTCAAAAGGACTCACATCGCTAGACTCTTTTCTGGAGATAGTTATGATATACACTTTAAGGTACAAAACGGCAAAAGTCGATGCATTAAAGAGAGCCATTAAAGAGCAATGAGCACAAATACCAAACAAAATATTTGTGATTCCAATTCTTCGCATTATTAACAGTGCCTTTACTAGGACGGCCATAAGTTTGAAAACAGTTTGAAAAATTGGCACCGTAGTGTTAACAAATACCTGTCAAAAACGATTTTAGCCATCAAGAACATTTACGCTGACATGGTTACTACATTAAGGGGATGAAGATCCAGCTTTATCAACAGTGCAAAAGAGGGCAGTTAATTTTAGGAGTGACTTGAAGATGACCCAATATCTGGACGTCCCGCAACCGCCACCACCGAGAAAAATATCGTGTTCACCACATCCTGGTGGATGACAGGTGATTGACTATAAATCAAATAGCCAATGCTACTAGCATTTCCTGTGAGAATATTCTGCACAATGAATTTGAAATGACGGTATCTGCTCGGTGAGTGCTACGTCTTCTGATGTCCGATCAAACGCGCACCAGTTTGATCACATCAAAGGAAAGTGTGATATTGTTTGAGGCAGATCTAACTAGTTTCTTTGAATGTTTTCTAAGCCAGGATGAGTGTCAAATTCATTACTATGATCCAGAAAGAAAGATACAGTCTATGCAGTGGAAACATCCCTCTTCTAAAGGTATTACACTAGTTCACAGAGAAATTGAGGCAAACCTAAAAATAGTTGAGGTTTTTTTTGAGGTTTTCATTCTTCACCTCTAGTTTTTAAAATATACATTATGATTTTGCAACAATTCACGTAACCATTAATATGATCAATTTTTATTTTATACACTTACATTGTTTACTTTGGACGGCTATGTGTCCTCATCTTGTTTGTTACCACAACGTTTCAGCTGATTTACTCTCCACTCTTCATCAGGTGTCCTGGTAGAATTTTGAACTCAACTCTGGGTTCTCATTCCTAAGGTATTTTTTGCTGATGTTCTTGTTATTATTATTATTATTTGTATTTTTCAATACATTTCAACGTTTCTGAGGCAAACTTTATTGCCTTTCAACGTAAGTTGAATTTAACGTAAGATAGCGTCTTATAAAGCTAGATTTATATATCCTAAATTCGAAGGAGAATTTGAAGTTCGGGCAATTTAGCTTAATGGTAAGCCACTTAACACGTAATCACAGGGATGTGAGTTCGAGTCTCATGGTTGACCGCCTCCAATTTTTTTCTGCAAAATATGGATAGGTTCTGTTTATGCTATGTTATTAGCATTATCCTGCGTTTGAAAATGAAATTATTTCTGCATATGTATATATTGTTACTATCATTTTAGCAGTCGTTATAGCGTCGAGTAGTGCTATTTCTAATATGTATGGGGGGGATGGTATGCATATGTGTGTATACGTCATTATAGTAGTACACACCGTTACAAGAACAATGCTAAACCTAGTGGTGGTGGATAAAGTAGCTAAAGAGTCAACAGATTGTTTATAATTATGAAACAATTGACTCATAGTGCCTGAAAATCAGTAGCCTTATATTTTTATTGTCATGATAATAATGCAATGTATTCATTCTTTCCATTTTATGTTGTTGTTATAATCGGTTTGCTAATGGCTTTACTGATCTGGTTTCTTTACTTCTGAACTTTTGAAGAAAGCAAAGGGAATAGCATTGTTGATGGAATCATTCTTCAATAATTTCAATAATATATATGTGTGTGTGTGTGTGTGTGTGTGTGTGTGTGTGTACGTGTGTGTGTGTGTGTGTGTGTGTGTGTGTGTGCGTACGTACATACATATACACAGACGCATATATATGCGTGTGTGTGTGTATATATGCATGTATGTATATACACACCCACACATAGATAGATAGATAAGATATATTCTTATCTATATAGTTGTATGTGTATACGTGTCTAATTAAGTCTCAATGCGTTTATTTCTGTGCATGATGTACGTAAGTGCCGTATCTGCAAGTAGCATACATAATTCCACTGTGAATTATGGCTTCCTTTAAACGGAATACTTTACAATTTGCCGACCACACAAAAATTGAAGCTCTGTGGTGAAACTAATAAATTATTCCTGTTTTTCTTGCATCAATGCATATATTTTCTCCACGATCTCTTACTTTTATTACATGTCATAGCTTTGTGATAAATTCCACCATATGTGCATGCACGCGCGTATATATATATATATATATATATATATATATAT
>NC_068997.1:57230687-57234157 GCF_001194135.2 Octopus bimaculoides | reverse complement strand
CTTAGTAGCTACTGGAAATAGTCGTTATGATTAAAACCAAACTTTAAAGCGCATAAAACAAAATACGTACATGTTTTATTATTATATGATATATGCAAAACTAATTAAACCGTTGGAAAAGTGAATATTATTATTAGTAGTAGTAGTAGTATTTGACCGAATGATGACTCATTAGTCTGAGGTTGCAGTTTGCTAAATATATTATAAAAGTAGGTGAACATGCTATGAAATATAGTTGTTTTTTTTTTTGTTTTTTTTTTTCATAGCTAATTTCAATTTGCTAAGGCATGCCAAAGGTCGTAATATTTCTGTCGGAAACCAAGCAGTTAATTATTACTATATTACTTTAAGACAGAGCATCGTTGACTGGGATATAAAAATGTTATGCAATAGTTTGAAAAAAAAAGTTGCTAAAATGTGTGTTGGAGAGTATTGATGTATGAAGGTAGATAATGCTGTTTTTTGGATTAGTTCTCAGACTAGGTAGAAAACATCTAATGAATAATACTGGAAAGACAGTCACATACGAAAAAGCTTTCAACTATAAAACTTTCAAAACCATTTTAAATTTAAATGTTGAAATCTATATACTTCTAAAATATCTTATCAGTGGCAATAGTTGTCTTTAGTTGGTTGAGTTAGGTTTCATCAGCCTACCCAAACCAACATGGTGAATGCATGTAAACTCTAGAATATTCAGAAGTAAGCCGACTTACATTGTGTATGTGTGTGTTTATAATTACACTCACTCTAGTATTACAGCATCTACCAAATTCTAGCAAGGAATCATTATTCAGCCCGATATGGTACACACAGCCAAAGATTTATTAACCACGTCATAGAGTGTTAAAACCGATTACATGAATCCTTGAAGTCTAGAGAGAGGTAAACTCCACATTCCTATACCATTATATCTGGAATGGAAAGATATAATCATCCTACTATAGATTGAAACTGTGCTTCTCCAAACAGCTCTGCGATATCATTGATCAGAGAATCCGAGTTCATTTGCACTCAGATTATTTTTCATTAGACATTATTATGCTAGATACTGATATATATTACTTACATTATTTACATTTGACAGATATTTGACCTAATTTTGTTTGTTGTTAACACACAATATATCCTCCAGTTTTCATCATGTGTCTTGGTGAAATTTCGAACCTGGGTTCTCATTTCTAAGGTATTTTTTGATATTATTATTATTATTATTATTATTGTCGTCGTCGTTCAGGTCACTGCTTCGAATCGAACTCGGAATCTTGGGGTTAGTAGCCCGCGCTCTTAACCACTACTGAGGTTCGAAATTTCCCCAAGACACCTGATGAAGGCTGGAGGGTATATCAACCGAAACGTTGTGTTGACAGCAAACAAGATAAGGACAAATATCCGTCAAATGTAAATAATGTAAATAATGTACATAATTCCTCATCTCTTAAATATAGAAGTGATATATATGTTTCACCGTATATAGGCGATTGCTTTTAATATTGTGATGAGTTCTGTAGTGAATAACGTACACTTCCTAATCACTCTTCCCTCTGAAATGCAGTCATTCAGTGAACAGTTCATTGCAAACTTGTGACCAATGACGCTGTTGTTTACAATTTGCTACAAAAATCAACAAAAATCAAAGTTTGTTTTCAAATAAATTTCCTCTTTGTTGTTGTTGGTCAGGCTTAACATGTCAACCTTAACTGATCTATCTAAAGATCAGAGATATTTTTGTTGCATTAACATCTGACTATTTCAAATATTTGCTGCTTTAAACAATATCTAAAATCTCAAATTGTGATGGACTAACATGTTAGAGAGCTGGAGATTAGCGAATAACTTGTACAATAACATTATTAAACTTAATTTGAACACAGTTACATTTCAAATATAAATGTGTGAAAAGCAATCAAAGATAATGATTTGAACCTTTTTAACCAATCTTATTTATTCTAAACTTATGGCACTTTATAAATCATCGAATCATTAATTATAAGCTGACTGTTAAGTTATATTTTAATATTCTAAAATGGGAAATTAAAAGGGTCTTGTCTTATTTCAATTTTACTGCTGCTTACTCCAAGTTAAACTTCATAGAACAAATCTCTGACAAAAGGCGTTCCAGCTATTCTCTGACATTTAGATAGTATGCGTAGGCCTACAATATTTAACAATTTTGTCATTTTTCAAGACTTTACGGCATAATTTTGAAATTTGACTACTTACATTAGACGGTCCAGTGATTGTCTAATGCTATCTCATTGGTTCGGTTAAATTTAATCTTTCTGAAAGTCATAGGTAGGGAAAATTTTCTCGTCGGTCACTGGATATGTTTACCCTTCAGAGGACAGCAAAAATGATGAGATATTAAGCATTTAAAGTATAAGCGATTCTTCTAACTGTGCATCTAGGATATATACATGAATATATATATATATATATATATATATATATATATGTGTGTGTGTGTGTGTGTGTGTGCGTACGTATATATATATATATATATATATATATATATATATATATATATATATATATATATATATATACACACACTAACATACATAGATATATGTATATATATACATAAATACACAAACTTACCTACATAGCTTGGCTTGTTTACGCTTTTCCCTCCGGTTTTTTGTTCTATGTGTGCCATAAATATCGCCATCCACTTTAGAGAAAATTTGTAGTTTGGAATCAGTAGTTCTTTGACTGCTATTTCTAAATTTTCAGTATGTTGGAGAAGCAACTCAATTGCTAATCCCTGTATATTTATAATGATAAATAGTCTTACCGATAAAGGTTTTTTTCATACTGAACTACTTGGCAGAATTGTTAATTATTAATTCTATTATTAATTGACGATTCTCTGCCCTTATTCTTGTACATACATATGTAGATACACACACACACAAACACACACGCATGCATATATGTATATATGTATGTACGTGTGTATGTATATATATATATATATATATCCACGCACACTGTAAAATACATATCCATAACCGGCATCATAGAAACGTTCAATATTGTATAAATACGGGAACGAGACAAAGGCTATAAGAAAATAAGCTAAAAATACCAGAAAATAATCAGTAAAAAGGAAGAACCAAAGTTAGCATATGCTTTAGTTTGATAAATACATTTTGTTGTAAAAGTTGAAAATGTCATAATATATTATTCCGATGCCACCTTGAAGAACATTAAAGCTAGTCGTGAAAAGAAAAGATATAAAAATGTAGGCAAGAGTGATAAAAGAGACAAGAAAAAGAAAAGAAAAAATAAAAGCCTTCTTTTTGTTACAAAGCAAAAGATATAAATTCTCGACATAAATAAAGAATTTACAAGACAGATTAAATTGTGACTTTTGCGTGTATTTTTCTTTTATTTATCTCTCTCTCTCTCTCTCTCTCTATATATATATATATATATATCTATCTATCTATCTATCTATCTATATA
>NC_068997.1:57228769-57230576 GCF_001194135.2 Octopus bimaculoides | reverse complement strand
ATATATATACACACACACAACCATACATGTACATATATATACATAAATATACATAACTCAATTATGTGTGTGTTCCTAATTGTGTTCCTATTTTTTCCAAAAACATCATTAAAAGAAGTGTGATGTTTATTATAAATTCCTGGAACTCACTCAATCTTCTTATTCAAAATAAATATATTTTCACCAGAAGCAAAAATAAACAAATGATTCTGCAACAGTAGTGACTCTTTGGCTAGAAGAGCGTCTTATTTCTTTGGATTTTTTCCAGTTGATTCAGATGAGGAATTTTCTGTTTGATTTTAGTTGGACAATGACTTAATTACCCAAAAAGCGTTTCAATCGTCTGTATCTCCGAAAATAAGCTTTGCCTCAAAACCCATCATATATTTATGCTTTCAGTTAAAGAAAACACGAACGCAACTGTTCGTGATGCCCAACATTTTCAAGATTTACACGGAGAAAGATTTAAAGATCTCGTGAACTTTGAATACTTCTTCCAGCCTAGAAACATTAGTAATCTTGTTATTCAGGGCGCCCTCCTGCAGTTCCATATAAATAACAGAATTTAGTAAGGATAGTTATTTCTGACATCGGCATTTCTGGGGAACTACGATTTGTGAGTATGTCTTCTTTAATCATGGGTTAGCTAAAACAAAATGAACTTATGGAATATGGACTCAAATCCATACCAACTCCCAAACTCGATATGGTATATCGTATAAAAGATACTGAGAAATTTTGCATAATACTTCGTCTATGGGAATAAACACTTCGAAGAATATATGTACGGCTGATTATGCGAGAGTAATGCTAGAATTGTGAAATATTGCAGGCATTAATTTCAACTCTTCGTATTAATATCTGAACTCTTTTCTTTCCAAATACACTGACACCTGACAGTTCAAAGACTTATAAAGTAACTACTAGAGACTTCTCTTCAAAGTGGACAAGCTTGGCATTGTGAGGTTATCAAGTACCAGGAGAAATAGGGCTTAGCCCTAAAGGCATTCATGCCTATATGGTTGCTACATTAAGGGATAACGCTTCACTTTATAAACAGTGCAAAAGTGTACAGTTGAATTTACGAGTGGGGAGTCTCTTCAGGTAATTCAGAATATTATGCACAATGAACTTGGTATAACGAAGATTTCTGCTTGGTGGGTACCACGTGTTCAGACATATGATCAAAGGTGCATCAGACTGATCACGTTACGGGAAAATCTGACGTTGTTTGAGGCAAATGCAGCTGCATTCCTTGAATTTTTCCGAAGCTAGGATGTGTGTTGGGTTCGTCACTTTGAACCAGAGACTATGAGAGAATCTATGCAGTAGAAACACTCTCACTCACCTGTTCCAAAGAAGGCCAAAATGGTTTCATCTGAAGTGACGGTAGTGGCTTCAGTTCCTTGCGATGCAAAAGGTATTGTGTTTATTGACCATCTTCAAAAAGGCCACAGCAACAATGATAAGTTCTATGCCAACTTGCTGAGGCATTTACGAAAGCCTATCAAGACAAAACGCCCTACAAGACTGATGACAGTAGCTTTGTTTCATCAGGACAATGCTCCGGCACACAAGTTGTTGGTTTCAATGGCGGCTGTGAGTGATTGTGACTTCGAAATGGTTGATCAACCTCCCTATTCTACTGGTTTGGCCCCGTCTGATTATCATTTCTTCATTAAAGTGAAAAAAAAACCACTTGATTGGGAGTCAGTCTCTCAGTGATGATGAACTTTTTGAGCAATAGTATGAAAGCTTTTACAATAATGTCAATCAAGCGCTGGAATGGAAGACGTGTGAGGAGCGC
>NC_068997.1:57224834-57228568 GCF_001194135.2 Octopus bimaculoides | reverse complement strand
TATATATATATATATATATATATATATGTACCTATGTACATACACAAATGCGCGCGTGTGTGTGTGTTTGTGTCTGTGTGTATGTCCCTCTCTGTATGTGTATATGTTTTATGTATGTATATGTACGCTGTATGTATGCAGGTAGGTGTGTCTAAATACATATTTAGATGTACGTACTTTCTTTGTATATGTATACATGTGTTAGTATCTCTTACTCCCCCCCCCTCTCTATATATATATCTCATTGTTCTTGCTTATTAATGGATGTTTCTGACATCTTTAAAACCACTAATCTACTCAACTAATCTAGTCGAAACCACTAACCTCGTTTTACGACTTACTCCGCCTTTCACATTAGAACTTATATTCTTGCACTTTCTATCCGTCCCTAATACTTTCTTTATGTCTGTTCTTGTGGTCAGTATCAACTTGGCACTCTGTCTGTGACGGTACATACTTTTGCCCCTCTAACCCAATCAAGAATATCCGGCCTGTTATGTTTACATTTGAACGAAGTTTCGATGGGAATATTCCACTAGTATTCCTTGAGTTAGTATTTATGAATGTATTCCATAACAGCAGGATTTTCTAAGTTTATTTCAGGACAGTCTTTTTTGAGGGTGGCATTGTAAATTGTTTTAGCGACAACATCGTACCGCATAGTGAGGTAGTACTGTATGTATATATGCATACATTCACAAATGAAGCCATATATAATATTTAGATAAAGTCATTAAAATAAAGTCGACCAAAATGGGAGAATTTCGAAAAAGCTATCGGGGCGTTAACAAGTTAAGGTAGTCATAAATTATTGATTGAAAGATATCTATTATTGATTGATTCGGTTTGCTTTCAGATATAAAAAAAAAAACTTCTGATGACGACATCTAACTTCAATATTACTTTATGCTCTGCTTGAGAAACGTCGACCAAAAAGTATAACAAAGAGCAAAATGCGCGTGGATTAAATATAAATACGCATACAGGTGCGTATGTATGGATGTGTGTGTACATTACTATACATCTATATGTTTTTTACACACATACACGAATATATGTACATATGAATATATATAAAGACATAATATCCATTAATGTGTGCGTCTGTGTGGGCCTGCGTATGTGTGTAAGCGAGTGTGTATACATGTTTGTAAATATTGTTGAATTTCTCGATTAAGTTTATTGAATATCGTGTGAGATAGAATGATGAATAATAGTTGCAATGTTCTGAAATATCTCCAGACTGAGAGACTATTTGATTATGTGAAAATCTTTTACATTTTACATTTCACAGCAGACAGCCAGGGTTGGCACGTATGCTAATAAAAATACAAGAATGAAGGAATGGAGTAGATAGAATCCGGGCTACATAAATTTCATAGCAAGCGGAGCCTCGGAAGTGGTAAATATCCAAGCGAAGGGTATACCACAAGCTACTCTTCAGGCTAAGGGTATCTTGATTAAATGAAGTTTCTATTGTCGTTAGAAGGCACATGTTAGCACACGAAAAATTCGATCAGAATGCATAGAGAGCCCGGTTTAAGTGGAAATTATGTAACTGTGAAGAAAAATTAAGAGTCTAAGAAAAAAGATATAAAATGATTTTTTAAATATGTAAGGGAGTGGGAGATTATTTTCAGTAGGGCTATTTTGGCCAAGTCAGAGAGATAGGAATGGGAAGTGGCATTTGAATAGGATAATATGGAAGGAAGGGAGGTAAATTTGGATGTCGAGGGGAATAAAAATGCGTGCTTAAAAAGATGGAGGTGGAGGAGGTTGAATGGTAGTAAGTGCTAAAATCTACGAATGTATATTATTGGGCGTGAGCGTGTACTATATGAACTAGTAGAGGTGTATGTAGGCGTATGTACCTGTAAGTTTACAAAGGAGTGGGGATAGGTGTGGATGAAGGCGAATTAAGAGTAATTTTAGGGTATAAAGGGTGAGGAAAGATAAAAATAGATTTAAAAATATAAGGAATTTTAGGGAATATAGTAGTAAAAGATTTAGTGGTTGTGATGGTAAATAAGGGGCTGTGTCTACACTTTAATATATACATTTATATTATATTATATTATATTATATATTTCAAACTGAGAGAAAAGAAGATTAGTGTATGTATATATAACCCCTTGGCAACGTATAAAAAGATTTTCAAACCGAACAACTCGACAGTGTTACGAGCAAATCAATGTGAATACGTTCAGATATTGCCAGACAAACGGAAACAAAAGCTAAGAATATATCTGAATAATTACAAAGATGGCACCAATTCAATAATATTCGTTTTGATTATTGTAAATATAAATATATTTGACCGGAAGAAGTAATCAACATCCTCATCAAATTCCATTCCTAATTATTAGTTTTCAAGAGAGATGACCATCTAGATAACCTTCTGGTCAATCATTGTACATTCATTTAAGAATTTCGTTTTCTATAATACTTTAGTTGAGGAGTGAAATTTTATGTTTCCTGATGAGTGCAAAGTAATACTGAAATGAGTCTGTTTTTTTTTTTTTTATTCTGTAGTTGTGGGAAAGATAAAAACTATTCTAAGTATTGGCTATTTTATTTTTCATCATGTATTAAATTTGTTAGCATTGACAGTCTATAAATTTATATATCGCAGAAAACGGAGTCTCTGAATTGATTTCATTTCTAAATAATTCTATATTCTTAAGTAACAAGATACATATATAACTGTGTAAATTTACTTAGTAAATTCTTCTATTGCAACTATTTTAGTGAGGACTATATTTTATTCAAGAGGTGAAAACGTGTGACCGAAATATGTAAAGAGTTGTTTCCTATACTTAATGGCAAAAGCAGGAAGAGTAAACCATTGTACTTTCCGAATACCTTCGATTTATCGATACAGCATATTTAATCCTGTGCGCTTTCTATTTAATTAAAGTATGTTGATTTGTTTCTGGGTAGATTACAATCAACTCTATATGTACCACCTGTTCAACAATACAAAATGTCAAAATGTAAATCAGACATAGACTCACGGTAAAATATATATCGTCCTTATGAACGTCAGTCTCGTCAAGGTCAATATGAAATTCGTGATCACCAGTCCTGATTACGTTTTCGTTCAATTATCTCGATTTCGTAAACTTAAACTACATCACACCGAAGGATAGAGTGTTTACATGTAAAGCTACTTGCTATAATACGACTGACTTTAAATTTGTATTCATCACTCCCATTTCTGAAATCTCTAACAGTTCCTAAATCATCCAGCCTAATTATGCTCGGTAATCAATCAAGAGCTCGTTAATATACTGTATCCACATAAATTCTATAGCAACAGGTAGGAAAGGCAATAGCAAGCCACCTCAATATCTCTGCCAAGAAAACGCTCTGAGAAGGTGAAAACGAAGTAACACTGTCTTCATCCGCTGGCAAAAATTGCGCTTAAGCGTATTGTACATGACGACGAAATCAACAGCAGGAGATTTCAATTAAAGAAGATGATGTTATAGTAATATTTTAAGATATATAGATATACAAATCTTTGTGTGTGTATGTTTATTTAGAAGGTCCAAAACAAGGCGAGAAGTCACACGGAGGCGTATGAAGAAAGAGACATTAAAACAAAAGCAATGAATTTACTTTCGACTCGAAAGAGTTCAGGTTTTAATAAGGAGAATAACTATAAAACATGCATATATATATATATATATGTGTGTGTGTGTGTGTGTGTGTGTGTGTGTGTGTGTGTGTGT
>NC_068997.1:57219495-57223067 GCF_001194135.2 Octopus bimaculoides | reverse complement strand
ATATGTACATATATATATAAATGTGTGTGTGTGTGTGTGTGTGTGTGTGTGTGTGTGTGTGTGTGTGTGCGTAATTATGTCAATATCTACATTTATTTATGCACTGCGTGTTGATGTCTTTCTTATTTTGTAAACCATGGTATTGCTATACATTTCCTTGAACGATATTTCTGTTTGTGTCTTTATATCTGCGTTTGTCTCCTCACTACTGCTTGACAACTGGTGTTAAAAAGTAAGGATCGATACCTTCGATTAAAAATTCTTCAGGGCAGTACCCCAACATGGCCGCTGTCTAGTTGCTGAAATAAGTAAAACATAAATGATAAAAGAAATAAAAATGTGTGTGTATGTGTGTGTGTGTGTGTGTGTGTTATCATTATTAAGAGTTTTCTCCCCCCCCCCCCCCACCAACTGATAAAAAGTGCAAAGGATCGAAGGCCTCAGCTGTTGCCTACGTCGGGACAAGGACCGCACCAGCACCGACAAAACCATCAGCAACAACAAATGAAATACCAAAGATATTAAACACCCTTGAGGAAAATGAGGAAAGCTCTCACACCAAAAAAATAATAATACGCACATAAACAAGAATATAAACATAAACGCACACACACTTACAGCCACAGCCCACTCGTCTTCCAGTTGTGAAGATGAAGGAAACGACAGCGCAAAAGAAAAGCTCCACAATGCATTGCAACATCCACAATAAAAAACACAAACACCACGCATGCAAACATCTCGCGAATAACACCAACACAACCAATGCCATCGCTTATCACCAGAATCCTCCGAACGCAAACAACTTAAACAGACACAAGAACAAACTCATAGAAAGCGTCAAAACTGCAGTTACCGCACTCACAGCAAACACAACCGAAACAACAAGACTCACCACTACAGTCAAGCAAACAAATAAAACAACACCAATACAAAACACCCAGCATCGTACTCATCAGAAGGAGCATGAGGGAACTGATGGCCCTCCTATAATAAAACAGTGAATTTGAAAGAAGGGGAGTGATTTTCGAATTGAGCACATTTTGCGTACCAGATTTGCTTCTGGTGCAATTTTCGTTCGATTCCTACACACAAATTCAAATTATGACCAGTCTATTTATCTAGCACAATTACCCATCCACCCTTCTTTATGCTCACCTTTTCTATATCTATACGTCGATCACATCTCAACCTTTATACCTGAACCGGGAACACCACCCACCACGTCTATTTTTCTCATCGACAATCCCGTCGCCTTGTCCTTACAGCATACTATCCTCTATCTCTGTCATCGCCTACAATCTCATTTTACCATCCTTAATTTCTTCACTTTCCGACTAATTCTTCAAGTGAACCCACAACCTACGCAACCTATTTCATATACCTTTCCTGAACCAGTTCTTGCTTTCCCTCCATCCCTTTCCTTTCCATCGCCACAACCACAGCACTTTCCTAATTAAGACTTTATTCCACTGCACATCCAGTTTCCTCATGTAGTCGCTTCAATATTTCCTTTTTAATTCGATCTTCATTTGGCAAACTGCCCACCAACTGTCCGACAGTTTTGGAAAGCCCATCAGAGTAACCCCATTTGACTACTGTGACTTCTTTCTCTCTCTCTCTCTCTCTCTTTTATATTCCTGCTCGGCTGACCACTCTAACCAACACCCCTTCGTCTTTGCCTAGGCGTCCAACACCAGAGCTCCACTACCCGCCCTCCGGACAATCGCTCATCCCTCTCCAAACGTATTCTGGTCTAAATTCATTATTCTTAATAACACACTTTTCCTGCACCTTCTCCAGAAATACACACCAAGTCGCATCCTTTCTCATTTCCGACGCAGCCTCTACTCGGACCACCATTCATACCCTCCTTCACTAACCACTTACCACTTCTTACTATCTGCACACTTATACACACACACTAACACAGTTTCCACATATGCATACATGTATCCGGGTGTGTGAGAACCTGTGTTCTTTATGTCTGACTTCGGTTTCAGTCAATGGACTGCAGTTTTGCTGGCTTCCGGTTTGAAATAGTTTTCTCAGTTACGAGCAAAATAGTTCTTGAATTGTGTTAGACCAACATCTGGAGCTGTCAGACCAACGGTTGAAAGTTTCAGTAGCATATTAGATTTTTTTTTCTGACAAGAGATTGATGTCACATTGTATCACCGAGAATATGGAATCTGTGAATAAGTTCCATTTTCATTACACATCACAGAGAGAGAGAGAGAGAGAGAGAGGCGAGGAGAGAGACGAATCGACAATACTACTTGGTACTTTATCGAACCCGTAACTATGAAAAGCTAACGTTAAAGCCTTTTATTCTGGTTATCTGTCGGTGGTTTCACCGTTTTACACCACAGGACTCCATCTTTTAATATTTCTATCACATCAAAAATAAGAAGGCCAGAGTTGCGATAGGTGTGTGTAGGGGTGAGGAATAGGACAAGTAAATCAGTTAGTTAACATTTACCTCTAATGATCATTTAATGTCCGCAGTAGATGAATTATGGGAGGGAAATGAATTAAATACTAACGTAAAGATGATGACTTGAGCTTCAATTGGCACCAACTCTACATTCTTGACATATTTGGATGTTTAGTATTTGGCTAAGCTGGTTTATTATTATTATTGTTGTTGTTTTAGGATTTATCTTTAAAAAGAAATAATTATACACTTTGATCTGTTGATAATTTATATTAATTTGGTTTTTAAATTTATTGAAAAAAATCATCACCATCATTAATATCAAAAGCCTAACAATGACAATATGAAGAACAAAAATTTTTACAAATGTTTAGTTTTCAAAAACATGAAGGATGAAGGTTATTATTGTTGTTGTTGTTGTTGCTATCATCTATTTTTGCTTTTGTAATCTTTTTTTTAATTTCAATCGGTTTCCTTTCATTTTACTGCTGAAAATTTCGTCTCAGACAAACAAATCTTTAATCATTTGAGGTTATCAAAATAAATAAATAATAGCTACTACTAATACTACTACTGCTGCTGCTGTTACTACTACTACTATTATAACTACTACTAATAATAAGAAGCTATGTAGATCTAAACTGACAGGGGCACCAAGCTAGCGGTGTCAACGCATGGACTGCAGGCGTGATAAGTTATTGTGCAGGAGTTGTGAGAAGAAGGGTAACATGGAAGAAGAAGTTTTTTAGAGTGATGGCTATGCATGGCTGCCTTCGCACGAGAAGTAACGCAGCAAGGCTTTACTTACCTGGGAAGGAAGGTGGAAGAGGACTGGTTATAACAGAGGATAGTGTTGTTGGGAAGGAAATCAAATCCTTGCCTACCTATCCGAAGAACAGTGATGAAAGAATGCTGCAGGCTGCACTGAGTGAGAAAGTGATTGGAAATAATGGTGAAATCCTCAAGGAGTACAATATGAGGACTAATAGAGAGATGATCAAATGGGGAAAAGAAATCAAGGAGTACAATATGAGGACTAATAGAGAGATGATCAAATGGGGAAAAGAAATCAAGGAGTACAATATGAGGACTAATAGAGAGATGATCAAATGGGGAAAAGAAATCAAGGAGTACAATA
>NC_068997.1:57208406-57213103 GCF_001194135.2 Octopus bimaculoides | reverse complement strand
ATAGAGAGATGATCAAATGGGAAAAAGAAATCAAGGAGTACAATATGAGGACTAATAGAGAGATGATCAAATGGGAAAAAGAAATCAAGGAGTACAATATGAGGACTAATAGAGAGATGATCAAATGGGAAAAAGAAATCAAGGAGTACAATATGAGGACTAATAGAGAGATGTTCAAATGGGAAAAGGAAATCTTACACGAGGAGCTTTCCAACAAACAGTGGATAAAACTGATGAAGAATCTTGAAGACATATTATCTTTCTTTCTGAAAGAAGGAGACATAACTGATTCTTGCTACCTTAGAATAAGCTTCACAAACCAATCCAACCAAATGTAGCATTAATAAAACATCAGTATCACCTTTCTCTAGACTATGTGAAAACTCATCTGAGACAATTAGACATACAATTAGTGGAAGCTGAAAACTGACCCAGAAGGACTACAAAAAACAACGCCAAATGATAATAGCAGAGAATAGTCACGTGGAACTCATGTGGAACTCATGTGGAACTCCTGTGGAACATGCCCATATACGCAGATAAGAAACCGCAATATAGCCAACCAGATACCATGACAGCCTTGTGTTATCTACATAGTTAAGTTGACAAATATCGTATTCGCGTGAATATATATATATATATATAAAACAAATAATAAATGACTGTATGCATATATACGTACAGGTATGTGCATACCTACGTCTACCTGTATATATAGGTGCATATCTGGGTACAGGACATTGCAAACAAAACGTAGACAAAAAAATAATAATAACCAGAGTACAGAACACACACAGGCCACATAGAGAACATTTTTCTTCATCAGCTACCCCCATTCTAATACAGGTGTTTCGAAGAGTAGGGCAGGACGCATCATTAAAATGGCTCTTCCCATGGATCACAAATTAAATTTGTATACACAAATTAAACTGTACCATGGAGGAATGTAGTGGCGGACAGAAAACAAGACAGGAAACAAACGGAAAAGAAGACAAGACAGGAAAACAAACGGAAAAGAAGACAAGACAGGAAAACAAACGGAAAGGGCTGGGTGGTATCTGTCTATATGTGTCTGTGAAAAACAAGTCCGCATACGCAAATGTATTCCGGATATGCAATTGTATTAAAATATATTCTAAACAAGACATACATATATGCACAGTTTAGTGGGCATATTTCTACAATTGTTTTGGTAATGTATGATATGAACTTCTCTTATATCGCCGTCAGTTTCAAGACATATTTGCAAGGAAGTGTAAATGAAATGTCTATTTACATTACATTATTTATATTTTTTGATTAATTTTATATTTCATTATTTACATTTTCTCACTGTTTTTGCTTTAGTTGATGTTAAAGAAAAACAGTTACATATACGAAAGCAGAAGTGCTGCTAAACGTTTTCTTTTAACTTTTGCTTCTTTTTCTTTCTTTCTTTCTTTCTTTGAAAATTTCCATTTCTTAAAAAGAAAAAAGAAGGGCTCGTATTACGTATTTTATTATCAGCTGTCTTTCACAGAAACAGCAGTATGGAAGCCAAAAGAGGAACGGCGCTATTGAAGTTAAAATACACACTATAAGCTAAAAGTAAATAAATAAACGTTACTTGAAGGTTTTAAAGTATGAAAATAGATACAATAAATAGAAGGAAGACATTGAAAAAGGAAGAGAGAGAGAGAGAGAGAGAGAGAGAAAGAAAGTACGAAGCAAATTAGATGATGGATAACTGGTCGCTGATATTGTTAAGTAGTGAGATATTTAAACACGTTGAGACAAACGTTTTTGTCGAATTTTCGTTTATTTTTCGGTTTAGTATTGATATTTGTAGGCAACTTCGTGAAAGGTAAAATATGTGAGCGAAAAATAGTGACCTTGAATATATACACGCACACACACGCGCACTCTCTCTCCCTCTCTTTCCATCTCCCCTCTCTCTCTCTCTCTCTCTATCTATCTATCTTCCCTTCTTTCTCTCTCTCCCCTCTTTCTTTCTCTCCCGCTCTTTCTCTCATTCTCTGCTTTTCATCTTCACTCGCCGTCTCTTCCCCACGATCTCTATATTTGAATTAAGCAATCTTTTAAGTGACGCAATAAAATTGAATTTTCTATTTCTGTTGGAATCAAATTGATCTTTATGCTTCCACCTACGCCATTCACTAAAATGCTGATGAGGTATGAGGAGCAGACATTGCTTTTGCCATTCCCCAAACACCAAACATATTTCATCACACAGTTTCTATCATCATTTTAGTTTTATTCTAAAATACGTTTTGCTTGATTTTATTTCATTTTCTTTCGTCTTTCATTTGTGAAACATCCCCCCTCCCCTTTTGTTGAGGTTTTTTAACATTAGTATCTTTGTTGTCCATAAAATACTTTTTACCAAGCTGGACGGAAGGCTTCCAAACACTGATTCATCTGTAATATTTTGCTTCAAGCGGAAAACAATAGACTATAATGTTGGATGTCAGGACACATTCAGCGATAGGGTTTCAATTCCAAACGAAGGGTTAATCATTTCACTTATTGCTATACTTTATAACATATATTTTAAACAATAGCGTTGCTGGTTTCCGATCTCGAACTGAGCAATCAATGCTTCACTATTTTTACTGTGACAAGAGCCAGCTCAATCTCCCTGAGCAACTTGGGAGGACTAAATACAACGCGGCATTTCAATTAGAAGACATTGATACATCGTCTTTCTACAGCGGTAATTATATATTTCGGCAGTTGACGATGCTGAAGGTTGCATAAATATATACACACACAGTCACACAAACCCACTTATTATTAACATGTATATGTACACTCAATGAGTCACAAGTCTGTCGTTAGACATAGACACCATATGCGTAAACGATTGGATTGTTAACCCTGACCAATGTAGAGATGCTCCACTTTTGATAGCTCCCCCTGCGAAGCGGTGTTGTTGTGTACATATGTTTTTTTGAAAGGGAATGCTACAAACTACGATGTCAGACAGAGACTATTGGACAAATGCAAGTCTTATTCCAACAGAAGATACAGGCTGTGTTTCATAGTAAAGAGACTAACAGTAAATTGCTCCCTTACAGCCGCCAACCCGCCAATTCAGAAGCATTTTACAGCTCGTTTAAAATTTTAAAAAAAGTTCATCCTCATATACTGATCTATACCACCATCAAAGAATCAGTTTTATTGCTTCATCATTCCCGCTCGTTTCCTCGTTTCTTACGGTTTGCTCTTTTGTGTATTTTTTTAACCAGAATCTATTTATGTTTTTTAAATGTTGAATCCATTACGTTCCTTCCTTTGTCTTACTGAAACTCTCACAAACACGAATTGTCCTCCAGTATCTGCTTGTTACATCTTTTCATTTCTTAATGCTTTTCGCCGCCAAACATCAATATCAAAGACGAATCCGTCTCATTTGTTCATTCGCTTTATTAGATCACACCTTCGTCAACCTTACCCAATATTTCAGTCTGCATTTGTTATCTGACTTGAGAATATCTATATCTATCTATCTATCTATCTCTGTCTCTCTCTCATTCTCTCTCTACTCTATATATATATAATAGATATATACACATGTACATACACATAAATACACACATATGCACACATACTTACACACACTTGTATATATATATATATATATATATATATATATATAAACATTATGTATGTATAGCATGAATTTTCATTTGATATTCTTGCAAAATAAAATGCATATTTCGACTGACTTCTGCCGATACGTATCGCCATTTTACTTCATGACCTCCAGTAAATTGACAATTAGGAAGTCGGCATTCCAACGCTGAAAGCTCCGAACATCGGCCTGTATCCGGAATCAGTACAAAGAACGGATTTCAATTCTTTATTGTTTTCGCCCACCTTCATAATGATGCAGAGACTTTATATCCAGCTGGAAGTTTAAACCCTATAAATAATTCCAGAGGTGATGGCATAATTTCCGTTTCTGAATAATGAGTTTCGTTGAAGATAATGATGTATGCAGAAGAAATTAGAAACGTGGTTTTAAATGTACGAACGATGCTTGTCAAAAATGTATCGAAGTTTCATTGGAAATATTCAAATACTGGTACAGTGTTGTGGTTTATAGGGCAGTTTGGCACAACGCAATTTTAAACTCAATAGCATTGTGCAGTATCAAGTGATATTATCATCTTCAGTTTCCTGAATATCTTATAAGAAACGGAATGTGTGCGGAAATTTTATGATAAAACTAATATATATATAAAAAATAGAAATGATCTAATTATAAATCTCACATGGCGACTTAAGTAGCAGTGTTACTATAAAGCAGTTGTATACTGTCAACTTAACGTGACAGTTCCAATAAGGGAATCATACTGCTGCTATTTAGCCCTAGGAAGCTGGATCGCTTACTGTCGGCCTTATTATCTTTATCTTATGATATTTACTTTGTATTATATTATAATTATTTATTGTGCTTTTAATTATTAATATTTCTATTTGTGATAGTGGATTTTCATCGATGAGTTCATGAACCTTGGTTCTTTTCCTTAAAATTATATATCTATATATATTTTATACTGTGAAACTTAATTTAATTTTAATTTTTAATTGATTGATTTTAATTGAGTTTTTACCTGTCATTTTGGATTTTATCCCTAATATTATTACATGTATATATATAGATATATACATATATATATATATATATATAT
>NC_068997.1:57203827-57207295 GCF_001194135.2 Octopus bimaculoides | reverse complement strand
TATATATATATATATATATATATATATATGTGTGTGTGTGTGTGTGTGTGTGTGTGTGGATCGAATATTCTAGAGTAAAACTAAATATATATAGTCGCTGGAGTGGTTGTGAAAGAGTAGCTTGCTGACCAACCACATGGTTCCGGGTTCAGTCTCACTGCGTGGCACTTTGTGCAAGTGTCTACTATTGCCTCGGGCCGACCAAAGCCTTGTGAGTGGATTTGGTAGACGGAAACTGAAAGAAGCCCGTCGTATATATGTATATATGTGTGTGTGATTATGTGTCTGTGTTTGTCCCCCCAACATCGCTTGACAACCGATGCTGGTGTCTTTACGTCCCCGTAACTTAGCAGTTCGGCAAAAGAGATCGATAGAATAATTACTAGGCTTACAAAGAATAAGTCCTAGAGTCGACTTGCTCGACTAAAGGCGGTGCTCCAGCATGGCCGCAGTCAAATGACTGAAACAAGTAAGTAAAGAGTATATGAAAATGAGTCCCCTCCCTACTCCCAAGTGGTGGTTCTTTTAAAGGGGTTAATATTTATTCTTATCGTATGACATAAACTGGTTGAGAGATAAAAAGTATTATCAATATACTGGTCTTTCTCAGTCAACTGTGCAAGATGATTTTGTACCTACCAGCGAAAAATTTAGGATTTAAATTATTTTTGTGC
This sequence comes from Octopus bimaculoides, assembly GCF_001194135.2. NCBI lineage: Eukaryota > Metazoa > Mollusca > Cephalopoda > Octopoda > Octopodidae > Octopus > Octopus bimaculoides. Next base: position 57,206,621 of record NC_068997.1, on the reverse strand, counting down.
ACCTTTTTTGGCAAATTCCACTGAAATTATTACCATAAGGAACAATATTTTATATAATCTTTAACATACTGTTCATTGGAGTACATTATTTAAAGTGCCTTGTTTTTCGAAAACAGTAGGACGTGAATTTGAGGAAAATCTTTCTATTATTTGTTGCAGCTGCTGAGCATATAACTACTTTTGTTGCTGTGGTTTAGCTCTGTGTTGGTTAGACTGAGTACATTTATTATCAGACATTCTAGAGTGTGAGTTTCCTTTTGAAGATAGTAAGTTGAGATTTGAGAGATCGGCCGATATTTTTTCTCTTTGGTGAAGCATTTAATTTGTGTGGATGTTTTATTGGAGAGATACAGCGTTGACTAACCAAACATAGAATTGCAATTTAATCTGGTACTCTCTAGTCTGTCGCAAGCGGGTTTCAAATTCTGATTAAAGTCAATTTCTCGCTTATAAATTTTCGGCGTTATGCTAAATCAATACATTTTTCTTGATGGAGGATAAATACATTGTTACAAGACTATTTATTGTATTGGTAGGGATGGAGAAATATATGAGTAAGTTCTGCTAAATAATTACATTAATTAGTTTGTTAAAATATAATTACCAGTTCGGAGAAAATTTATCAGAAATCGATGGTAGGAATGTTGTAGTAGATTGTATCATAGGAGTCTATAGTGCAGAGCACTGGAGTAACTAAAATGTCAGAGAGGTTTTTCCTTTCATTTGTGATTCTTTGCTAAGAGCCAATTTATTACTGAAGGGATAAGGCATCAGTTTTCTGGATTTCGGTCAAGAGTTTGTGTATCTCTGCTAATCTAACACTCAGTTCTTCAATGGTCCAACTGTATGTTTACGAGGGCCGTATTTTACAATTTTTTTTTTTTTTTGTTCTGAAGAACTGAGTCATTAAGTTGGGGTCAGGAGAAGTCACTACATCTCTTAGTGAACTCCACTTATATGACCTTGGCTGGTCTTGTCCTAAATTGAATCCAGGTCTACATGGCTTCTGATTGATGTGAATTGTGATAGGTATTCTACATTCCGATTAGTAATGTGCAACAGTTCACTCCACATTAACTAATAATACACAGAAATTCTCAATCGTGTAAACATTTTTCCAGGGCCACTATAAATTTCCACTCCATATGTAAGAACAAATCATGGTAATGACATTGCAATACAAGGAGATTCTAACTGGATGGTTTACAATAAAGATTTGAAAATTCAACCGCCAACGAAGACAGTTCACTGTTAAATAGTACAAAGATCTTTCTCCAAATGAAAAAAAATACAAAATAGTTTCACTGATATCCCGCTACTTTCAGCAGGCCAAGTGATGATTAAATGGAGGTTTCTTCCAGGAATTCTATCTTAGAAAACATTTTATTCTCTCGGTCAACCTTCTCCCTATTAAACGTTACTTTCTCCGCCAAAAGAATTAAGGCTTTTAACCGCTCTCAGTCATTCTTCAGCTCATTAATCTTCACTTCTTATAACAAACCTCCTCCTAAATCAAACATTTTTCCTCTACAACAAACTGCTCTCTCTCTCTCTCTCTCTCTCCTCCATTTTCACAGCTAGTCTTACAACTATCTATACCCTGTCTTTCTACAATCAGTAGTCTTCCTTCTCTGTAATATTTTCCTTTCAAAATACGAAAACTTATAATTACCTTTCTCAACTGTTCTTCTCTATATTTTACAATGTTTGACCAGTCGATCGATCGCGTAGAGTCCACCAGTGTCAGGTGGAGTGGTCTTGCCTTAGTTTTGAAAGAAGTCACGGCCGCTGTCTTTCTTCTTCTGAGTAAACAGCAAAAACAAGAATTAATCGAGGACTTTTTAGTTGTACGTTTTTAGCAATAATCTATTTAGCTTCGTTTTTAACCGAAGAGCTTAATTCTTATAAAGTTGATGTTATTATTTAATGCATTGGTAACTTCGTTTTATATTTGGTTTGCAAGATTCTTAATGTGAGTTTGTGTTTTGAAACAAATTTTGTTACGTCTTGAGAGAGAATCATTATACAAATAACAATAATACACGCACAATTTCGATTCCACTTCTTTTTATTATTATTATTATTATTATTATTATTATTATTATTATTATTAATCAATTGATTAAATGGTTAAGAAATTTATTCAACTAACATATTGATCGTTCGTTTAACCATTTAACCAATTGATTAATAGTAATAAAATGAAAATGAACCCCTGCGTGTGTTATTATTATTGGCGTAATGTCTCCAAAGGCATAATAGCGTTGCTAATTTGAGGGACATATTCGTCTCCATAATAACAAATAAATTGCTCTCATCGCTTTTACATAAAAAAAACATTTTTAGATTTATTTTTCAGATAGGGAAAAACATTTTGCGCTTCTGATTTAGTTCTAATTGTTGCATTTCTATGTATATTGTTTTTACCACAGAGTAAATTCTGCATTTTTTAAATTTTTCTATCCTTAAAAATTATACTTTAATGATTTCTTCAGTAGATTTTGACATTTTGATCCTGGTAATTTTCATGATTCTGCAAGTTTCTGAAAATATTGAATAAGTATTACTTGATCTGTGTTGTACAAATAATGTGAGAAGTGAAAGAGTTTATCTTCTTGTGTCGACAGAATGAGATTTAAAAAAATACTATTTCTTATACAGCGTAAAACAAATGTTTATTATATTATCGGTAGCTATGAGACTATTATTTAATAAATGTGTGTTACTGGTTTATCAATATCTCCACTTAAAGGTAAACTTTTCACTTATAGAGATCTCATGTTTTCGATTTTTT
>NC_068997.1:57183465-57203817 GCF_001194135.2 Octopus bimaculoides | reverse complement strand
CATTTTACATTAATGCTTTTTGCGGTTTTCTTGTAAAATTTTGACATTTTGTGAATATAAAAGTTTTGTGCGTTCAAGTTTGTACAAATGAGGGGTACCGATTTTCTTTTAAACATAATTTGCTAAAAACGTGGCTGTGTTCCACTTTTATAAAAGCATAATGAGTACAAAGATAAAACAAAAAAAAATACAAGAATGATAAAACTGGAACACAGACGCGTTTTAAACAAGACCTGTTCAAAAATGTTATCAATAACACATAGAGTGGTTGTCAGAGTTTCATCAGTAAGCATTCACTTGTACGAAAAACTAAACTAGCTGCTCGATAAATTAATGTGCACATGGTTGAGTATTTCTCAGTTACAAGTACCCTCAATGTAATTTTTAAGCTAAACCAGTGTGATAGAAATATGAGACAAGGCTTGACTATAAAATTAAAAGTACAAATGGGTCTTCACACAGTTTTCGTTCCATTCACAAAGCATGGGTCGACCAGAGCTTTGGTAATATATATATTTTTCCAAAATGTCTCGCAACGGGATCCGGTCCGAAAGCTCATGATTGAAAAAAACTTCCTTAGTCACTAGACTATAACTGTGTTCATACCCGTACAAACAGCATTAAGGACGTTTTGCTCCTTGTGGACTCATTTAGGGCCAGAAAACATGTTGCACTCTAAGAACAAAAAATAGAAGTGTAGAGGATTCTTATGTTGATTTAATTTTAGCAAAGAGAGTAACTTTTAAAAAGACAAAATTATGTCAAAATCGGCTCAGATGGCTAGTCTATTTCTACATGTCACATGATTAGTTAAGCATCATTTATTTTTTAACCAATCGTAAATTAGCTACAAGAAGTGCATTTTGATTTTACTACACTTCTAATTAACGCGAGTCTTTCGTAGGTCTATTTATCACATCTGACCAGTTCTGCTTACCAAAAGTGGCCCACTTGGCACCGTGCATTCGTCGCAAGAATCAAAACAATTCATAACGGCGGCCTCCAATCTGACCTGGAGTTAAACAATAACAAACAAGTTACTCCTAGGTTCAAACTTAGAAACAGTGACTTGATAGATTTTAATCTTTCCACTTCTCTCTCTTTTGCTGCTACTTTGTGGTGGTAGAAAAGATAAAACATTTCATATACTCTGTTTACATTTTATTGAGGCTTTCACTGGTACATTCTACCAGTATTACCTTTTATCATGAGTAGCTATGGCTTCTACCATATTGTGGGTTCCTTCCGACGGATTTATTATAGAGTGGCCTAGCTACAACATTACGTCTCATTGGTAGATAATACCGTGGCGACATTTTCGGACAGCTACTTATAATGTGCGTGATATCTTCAGTGTGAACTCCACAAAGTCTCTGTCGTTTGTTACCTTTTACGGCTTTTCCTGCATCTCTATTCCTTTTGTGCATCAGGTACTTGGTTGATATTTCCTGTTCCTGGACTGCAAACCCTTCAAAGTGGGAGGTAGTAATCCGGCTATTGGTCCATGACAAGCTACTTTGATGATCGATGTTACTATCGTCACGGAGCTGTCTACTGACCTATCCCTGCATAGTCTTCTGCTCACATAGACTCATCCTTTCATCTGATGATACGTTGCGGCAGAGCTGTGCGACTTCTTTGGATATGTATTCTAGGTTATCAGACAAAAAGTGTTGCTCAAGGAGCTGCCTTCCAAGTCTTATGATGTTATCAGCCTCATGTACGCAAACTTGGTCAAGAGATGCACTTCGATACCTCGTGATTTCAAGGTGTTGCCGAAGGGATATGATGCGGCATTTAAAGGCATTTTGGATTGATGTTAAGCCTCTGCCGCCTTGTTTTCGTTTTAGGTAGAGGCGGTCTACGTCACTGCTTATGTGGAAATGATGTGTGCTTGTTAGTATTTTTCGGGTTTTCACAACAATGGTTCGGATTTCATCAAGCGTCCAATGTACGCACGTATGTATGTATGTATGTATGAATGCGTCTGTGTGTATGAATGTATGTATGCATGTATGAATGCGTCTGTGTGTATGGATTTGACCATTATTTCTCTTTGTGAGGTCATCTATCTATATTGTAAGTAGTTGTTTCACTTTTATTCGAAACTGGCTCAACATGGGAAAATAATAATTTAAAGAATCGTAGTAGATTTTATAAGTTGGCAAATAGTGTAAATCAAATTACGCCGCAATGAGGTTAGGTAAGAAACATTGTACTGCTGCTGGTGGTGGTGGTGCTGGTTGTGGTGGTGGTGCTGCCGCTTCTGATGCTATTGCTACTGGTATTGGTGTTAGTACCGGCGCTGGTGGTGGTAGTGCTGCAATTCGTGAAGAAATCTCTCTTGGCTCTCAGATTCGTAGAGAAATCTGGTGTTTAATGAACCAATTACACAATTTGTTACAGACAGTATGGGACTAATTAAAAAGCGAGAAACAATGTGCGGTAATCAGCTCATTTGTCCTTCACTAAACAATCAGTGTTGCGTTATGTCACAATAGAAACACACACGGGTTAAGTATAGATTTCCTATGTAGCACTTTAGCCCAGTGACTTGGCACTTGTCGGGCTTTTGGTTGCATGATGATGATGATGATGATAGTGGATGTGCTAATGTGACGGTAGTAGGTTTGATGACGATGATGATGGTGGTGATGATAATGATTTTGATGATTGCTAAGCATCATTAGAGTAGATATGCTAAGTGCTTGAATATTTTTAATTCGAGTCTGATATTACAGTTTTGGTGGAAAACTCTTCCTCTCAAATTCCCTCCCCAACAACAACAACAACAATTACTACTACCTCGACTTCTACTATTACCGATGCTGATGCTATTACTATTACAGCAACTACTACTACTACTACTACCACTACAACCACTACCACCCAATCAGAGCGACTACTCGCCTTTCCTGCAATACATTACTCAAATAAGTGTGACCATGTAATATCACTCCTTAACAATCCAATCACCATTATGATATCATGATGGTATTATGGCTACTGAGTCGTCGACGTTGTCGTCATCATCATCATCATCAAAAACAACAACAACAATTTCAACTATCAATGGCGAGTGCTCACTTTGAAGATTCCCCTGTCTTGAAACACAAAACCGTTTTCTGAAGATTATCGACGAAATTTCGAAAAACGTCACCTTACAAGCCAAGACAAACTCATACAGCAACACTTGGATCGTTTTAACAGAATAGGTTAAGAGAAGATATTTGTTTATTGATGTACGAATGTATAGGTGCCTTTGTATTTGTAAGCCTGTGAGTAGGGATCTACGTACATTAATACATGCATACATACATACATACTTACTGTTTTCTCAAGAAACGCTCTCTTCCTGATAATCTCCTATACAGCCACAAAACAGCTGGGATCTCTTACCTCAGAGATGAAAAGCACTCAGCATGCAAAAAAAGGATCATGCATAGGTATGTTGCCCGGACGCCTGAAGAAGACAGTAGAGTCGACACGAAGTGCAGCCTCTCTTGGACACAAGACCACTACATCACACATTGAAGGCTATGCATTTGCAATCCAGGAGCAGGAGATTGCCTCAAAGTACCTGATGAAAAAGAGGGACAATGATGCTCTTGTAATCCCAAAGTGCAACTGCGTGTATAGATTATGTCATGTTTCTGTGGAAGACATAACGCATGTGATTAGCAGCTGTCCTAAAATGTCGTCACGATACTACCTTCTTATGCGGCACGAAGTTGTCGCTAAAACAATTCACAATGCCATCCGCCAAAAAGATTGTCTTGCAATAAACTTAGAAAATCCCTCTGTTATGGAATACATTCATAGACACCAACTCAAGGAACACTGGTGGAATATTCCCATCAAAACTTCTGTCAAATGTAAACATAACAAGCCGGATATTCTTGTTTGGGACAGAGGGGAAAAGGTCTGTGTCATCATAGAGGTCAGCTGCCCTGCAGATATAAATATCCCTTTGAAAATCAAAGAAAAGAGGATGTCTATGGACAACTGCTTCGTAACATCCAGCTTCTGTATCCAGACTATGAATTCATATTCATACCAATAATAATTGGAGCACAAGGTTCCGCTAGTAAATGCTTAAAGGAATATCTTGATAGACTGGGATTTTCAGAAAGAGAAATTGACCGGCTGATTCGTACATTACAAATGCAATCTGTGAGTGGAACAATGAAAATATGCAAGACTTTTCTCACGTTCCAAATGTGAATTTGTCTGTGTTAACTACATCCCAAAGATGGAGCCATGTATCTTTGTTGGAAACCGGCTCCCTCCTCAGTGGAAAATTTATAATAATTAATAAATAGAAGACATACATACGTCCGTACATGCATACATACGTATATACATCAGTCCAAGTCTACAGTATTATAGGTTCATTTTAGCCAATCTTACAAATCTTTTTCACTGGATATTAGATAACCGGTATTAGATAACAGTGCAGTTAATTAACACCTTGCACTCTTCGAAGATCACGTGTTCTGGCTAACCACTCAGTTATAAATTTAATATACAGGAATCTAATATCCGGGGCAAAATCAATTAGTAAGTTCGGCTGAAATGGATCTATGATATTGCATACTTTCATTAATAGACCTATTCAATTCATAACACGACTGCCTATACTCCAAAGACGGAGAAAGTATTTAGCACGTCTTAAATTACCAGTTACAATTATCTCGGTTCCTCTTGTACTTTCACAAAGTCTGATGAATTGCCTCTCTAATATTGAAATAAATAAATATTACATAACTTATCACATGAAGCATTAACGTGCAATGGCGTTAAAAACCGTAACTGGTAATGAAAGATGAACTATACTTTTTCTATGTCTTATATGGATTACATATTACTTTTTGTAGGACCCACACATTGGATTTATTGATGTGCCTGGATTTTCTACACCAGTGGAATTTCAATCTTCCTTGAGATTCTGCTTCGCGAGTGTAGAAAGCCACGAGGTCAGACTGAGGATTGCGCTGGAAATACTCTGATTTTCAACCTTATCAGGACACGAATATATGTGGGGGTGAGCGTGTGTGCCTTTGTGTGTGTGTCTGTGTGTACATCTAGCTTGACTTTGATGTGTCGCTAAGAACGCCGTAGAGTGCGATAATCGTCCCGAGAAATAACCGTGTGTGTTAGATGCTAAAAAAGCACACTATATTGGTTGATGAAATTTCGTCAGCACCGACGGATGGTTTCGTTGCATCACATGATTTCTGCATAAAATGTCAATCATCAGCAACAGGCACCGAAGCACCGAATGCCAGATCGAAAATCCGTCAAATTCATATTTTAACACTGACTAAACAGTTAGTGACGTCACAAAAAGCTGGGGGACTGTGTATAAATTAGCTATTTGCAACAGAAGCAGCCTTCTTGAAGACTATTAATTTGCACCTCTAGCTTAACTGGGATATGTTGCTAAGAACGCCACAGACTGCAGTTATCGTATTGAGAAATCTTCTCGTATAGACGTGAATTCCGATTGATTCTCCCAATCCTTTTATCTTTCTGTGTGTGTCTCTCTCCACACCACTCACTCACAGACACACACAACAACATCTGGCCTATGTTTGATAATACTCTGTAAGCTGAGTGAAACGTAAAGTATCTCATGACAAAAGGGCAACAACATCTGAAGTAGCGACGGAGGAAGCATTGCGAAATATACAAGAATATGTGAGAAGCACAAAAGAATTCGATACAAAAGAGTTTTGCCTCCGTAGCTCTGAATTAATATTTCACTGACAAAGGACAGTGGAAATATTTAGCATAAGTACTATGCTTAAAAATATAAGTGCTGGGATCGATTAATTAAACTAAAGAAAGAAAACCCTCAAAGCGATGCCCCAGGATGGCCGCAGTCAAATGACTGAAACAAGTAAAAGATAGATTCCAGCAGCAGGATACGAACTCTCTACCGTTTGGTTTGTAATTTAACACACACTCACCAGTCATGACAGATACGCACGGTAGATAAAGATTCATAAAAAGGATGCAACAGGAAACAACTAAAGGCCAGGACTCTTAACATTTGTAAAGTAGAACCTATTGTTTATGGACATGAAATATATTTTAAAAGGAAACTGCCTTTTGATTTAGATAAATCTTCTGTGATTGCTAAATATTTCCACTGTCCTTTGTCAGTGAAATATTAATTCAGAGCTACGGAGGCAAAGCTCTTTTGTATCGAATTCTTTTGCGCTTCTCACATATTCTTGTAAATTTCGCAATGCTTCCTCCGTCGCTACTTCAGATGTTGTTGCTCTTTTGTTATGAGATACTTTACGCTTCACTCAGCTTACAGTCCTGAGTATTATCAAACATAGGCCAGATATTGTTATTGTTGTTGTTATGATGGCCGTTGTTTTTGTTCGAATAATAATAATAATAATAATAATAATAATAATAGAAACGTTTAGAATTTTAAAACAAAGTGATAAAGACAAATGTTGTATGTATGTAAGTATGTATAAGTACTTGTGTGTATTAACGAAAATAAAAGCCACTACTGCTAGCAAATACGTCGAAGAGAACACAGCACATGTTTAGCTTTAGTTCATTTTTCAATATTATATGATTTCAATGCCACAGTATAAAACAGAATTGTTTGGTCTCAAGTGCGCACCAATGTTATTCTTTGTACCTGCGTTAACTATTGAAGCTACTGTACGCACAACACAATGGGCCATAACGTAAGAAAGTGCTCTCTAATAGTGTGATATTAATAGCAAATACATTTTTCAATAACTAAAGAGCTTGCAGTAGCTCACTGGAAATTAGTCATTTGTTTGCTTCCCTTGAAATATATTTGCTTAGGTGGTTGCTGAATAACATGACTGATGTTGTTATTTTTATATTTCATTATTTTATTATCATTGTTCAAGCACATTGTGCTGTCTTCAGTTCTTGGTGACTGGAAAGGTTGTCTGGAAACTCAAAATATTTTGCAGATTGAAATGGAGATCCCACGTTAACGTCTTACAAAATGTTGTTATCAGAGAGCTAAGTTCATAGGTCATACCTTACATCCGGACACCGGACGTGAATCAGTCAAACTGGTAATGTTAACGGAGAAAGAATTCACAAAATTTCTACTCTATTGGCCTGGACAGCATTCTTCTTTTACAACCTCTTTTACATCAGAAACCTAATGTAACATAGCGCGCCACGCATTTCTTCTGGTTCTTTACGTTCCGAGTTCAAATCACACCAAGTTCAACTTCACCTTTCATCATTTCAGGGGTGATAAAGTAAATCCGTTGAACACTAGGTTTGATGAAATCGACTAACCTCCCCACCTAAAATTGTTGGCCTCCGATCAAAATTAGAATTATCATAAGGCGACAAGCGGGCAAAATCTTTACCACGCTGGACAAAATGCTTAACGGCATATTTTTAGGTTGCGATGAAATGCCGCTCAGATCGATAGAATATATAACAGTTCTAGGTTTGATGTAAGTTTTAAGCAAATTGTTGAGGATTTCCCATTTTCAGTTCTTTTTTCTTATATCGTTGTCCCCTTTGTTGTGCAACTACACAAACAATCAGATGCGAGAACTGGTCTTTTTTTTTTTTTTTAGTCACGCTTATTTGGTACATATTCTGATAAGGCCGTTTTCATCAACAAGTTTTTGAACATCGTTGAATAAAATTAAATCATTTATGTCCCAGAGATGCAGTAAATGTTTTCCTTATCGCGTCAGTATGTGAAGTTTGCTCCCGTTTGTAATAAGTACATTTCTGCTAGCCTGGGTACCAACAACTCTGATTTCGGTTTGAGATTTAACTCCTTAATGAGGTCATTTTGCTCTAGCTGAGCAAAAATTCTGCTACTGATGAAGTTTCTTCAAAATCACTATCACTTTGCTCCCATGTACAGCAGGAGTTAAAGATTCATCTTGAGGGAGCTCTTCCAAATGTGTGACTGATGGGATAGATATTTTAAGTGAGTGTGAAACAGGTTGTTCTGCCGAGTCGAGATCAGGGTACATTCATTAATACCCTGCTAATAGCTGTTAATCAGGCAGAAATAGCAGTCGTCATTGTAGTTCTCTTTTCTATCTGGTCCATGCTAAACCAAACCTCAGACATTTCTTCTGGCCATTAATTCACTACCGCAGATGCTCAACTCAGGTTTTACAATTTCAAAATGCAATTTGAATTTGAAATAGCTTAAGGATGCATTTTTCAAAACAGTTATAAATATTCTTTAGATGTGCACTCTCCACAAATATAGCACAAAGAATGTGGATGAATCAAGCCCTTACTCCATATGTAAACCATATTATCAATTGCGGTTGAAAAGAAGCATGAAAATAGTGCAAGTAGATTCAGTAGATCAATTGCGGTTGAAAAGAGCACAAAAGTAGAAGTAGATTAAGATAGATTGATGTAAAATGAAAAAAAGACAATCACACAGCAGTTAAATGACAACGCCGTGTAATGTTATTGACATTACATGGGAACACGTGCTATGGCATGTGCATGAGAGGTACATTTATTGATAAGTATATTATGGAATAAAAACCAGAGTTACTAGAAACAAACGAAAGTCATATTCTTATTTAGTAACGTGAATATCTCTGGATTTGAATAAAAAATCTGAGTCACCAAGAACCGCCGTTTCTTAAATTAATTCCCAAATGTAGTCAAACTACAAGTGACAATATACGAACAGCTTGACCACTGATTGTTGCTGTTGTTGTTTAGCTTCAGCTCAGTCCTGGTGAAGTCAACCTGTGATCCAAATCCTTGGAGCCGTGACAATAATGTTTTTCAGGCATTTCGTATTTACTATTATTCATTGTGTCCTTCCTATCTTTTAGAACGGTAATATGAAGTAAATTTAGCTGCTGCTTCAAGCAGTGCAAGAAATATTGTAGAAGGTCCACTTTAGTTAATTTCCAGGAGGTAAACTATATTGTTCAAGTCATTCTCTTCCATAGATAACATTTTATGTCAAAAGTAAGAGAAGAGAAAGAACTACCACTGAAAATCGAACCGTGGCTACCTCTCCTCACCTTCCAAAAAATCTCTCACTACTCACACTAAAATATTTTGCCATGTAAAACTTATTGTAAATCGATAAATTTCCAAAGGTCTCGAACCAAAATGGCAAAAGAATAGTTAGATTATTTTCGAAGTGTTGTATTAGAAATGAAATGAGGGAATTGGGAATTACTAAATCGGGTGTGCAGAGTGTACAATGAATCTTTAACCGATTCTCAAATGGTAGAATTCTCTACTATAGTTAAACTAAGACATGCTTAACTGGCGAAGTGAAGAGACACATTACAGCTATTATATCTGTGTCTCTATTCGAGGAACGATTACGAATCTGTAGCGATAAAATTATTCCTGACTGCGTAAGCAATTGTCACATCAAAGATTACATAGATAGCCACAAACGCACGATCGCCCGCAAGGTGGCGCGCACCTACACACACGTAAAACGCACACAAAGGTACACACACTTAGAGTCACTTACACATACACACACACACACACATACACATACACACACACACACACACACGTATGTGTGAGAGATGCGCAGAACATACACAGAGACATCGCTACACACGTATACACAAACATATATACACGTAGACGTCTACACAAAAATCTACAATGACATATTTAAACACATACATATATACATAATGATTCATTTGTATAATAATTCTGGCCAAGCTACTGCTTAAGCACAGAATATGTATATCTATATATGAGTGGCTATGCCTGCATGTCCTGATATTTTCAAATTGTCCACTAATAGAGAAAGAAATCTCTGCTTTCTAGCCTCGGTTCTTTCATTGGAAATGTGATTGGCGCACAAGCACATTCTTTAAGATCATGAAGTTCTTTTCCAGTAGAGGCTGTTCTCATTATCACTCCTGAAACCAGTTAGGATTTTTCGTTTAGATGTCTGATGTCCTGAGAACTCCCTTCGATGTTGGTTTAGGGTTTTGAAATGGTGAACTCCCAAACATATTCAAATTGAACTTCTTGGCTGTGGTCATCATTCGAGCGGAGAATATGCAAATGATCGAACTGAAATAGACGCTTCTTCCAGAACGCAAATCTGGTTTTCGTACTTTCCAGAGATGCTATATGCTTCAAGTAGGTGAAGTACAACACAGAGTAAAGCTTATAATTCGCTAATCGGGGTATCACTTTGCATCTCTAATGAGAAAGGCATCTCGAATATCATGCTTTTTGCTTTTTGCCTTCTAATTACTGGAGTAGTAGTCATAATTCGTTAGCTGCATTAACTGTTCTAGTTGGTTCTGGAATGACACTGTTAGAGAATTTGGGGGAAATAATTTTCTCCTTTCAACCCATGAATAATGGAGACACTGTAAAAATTTTAAAAAGAGTGAGAGTGCTGCTCTGTTTTTTCAGAGGAAATGTTTCAAAATAGATTCCACAAAACATAAATGAACTATTGGATGAAAATAAAGATCTAAGATCATATGTTTATGGGTTCATTGAAGAAGCTAAGTCAGGTGGTAGCAAAAGGAAAGAAAAAGAAGTACTGGTGGAAAGTATTTACTTTCACAATAGGGGCCTGGTTCTGTAGCAGATGAGATTCAGCTGAAAGCTACCCAGTGGCTGTTGTTCTTTCCTGGTGTTGTTTAGTTTCAAGTCAGTTTCAGTATGCAGATCTATGATCAAAGATTTTAAGCCGTGATCTTCCCCCAAATATTGAGTTTTTGCAGAAAAGTGCCACGCATAAATCATTCTTGTTTAACACGACAATTACCATTTGTGGGAGTCTTCGCTTCGATTTCTATCAAGTTAAGAGATCTCATAGACGCTCTGTTTCAACAAAAAGATTTTCGGTGAGGCACTTTATTATTGCTATTTCAATGACTCTTCATATTAGTAAAGGCCAGGCATATTTGGAGGAGTGAAATGGTTGATTGATTAATATCCAAATTGACTGGTATATCAGTAATGAACCCTGAGTTAGCTTGACCCATTGGAATTAGCATCCAAATGCCTGGATACCGTTACCTAGCATCATAAAATAGGACGGCAACATTGGAATGATCAAAGCTGGAGTATTTTTGAAATATGAGCCTGCTTAGCCAGGCCTGACCTGGGGCTAAACAAAACACCGCAGAAGGATGAAAGGGTACATCAACAATAATGGGATTTGAAATCAGAACGGAAAGAAACGTGACGGAAAGGTGGTAGTGGTGGTGGTGGTGGACGATAGGCTGTATTGAACTTCTATATTCACTCTGTGTAGTTCATCTTCCTCCTCAAATTTTTGCCATTTGAAGCCAGAAGATTTGAATTTAAGTTGAAAGATTCTTGGACGTTTTTCACGTAAAAATGTTCAGGTAATTAAACACTGTTATACACATGACTGAATCAAAACTATTCAGCTAACTTCACAGCTTCGCCTTTTCTCTCTCTCTCACTCTTGTCAAATCCTTAACTGTTTAAAGAAGACTATCTGCTACTATTACTACTACTACTACTACTATTACTATTACTACTACTACTACTACTACTACTACTACTACTACTACTACCTCGTTCATTCTCTCTCTCTCTCTCTCTCTCGATTTGACATTTCTGTCAGTCGATTTAACACTCATGGCCGGTTTGATCAGGTTTAATTTTCCATCTTTGAATTAAATTTCCTGCCACAGACCAATGATGCCCAAGAAAATGGCATCAATTTACACAGCGTATTGTCTTTTACGGGCAACAAGTTGCAATGAAATACAACATTCTGCACAGATTTGCACAATGATCGAATCACAGACAGGAAATTCTAACATATAATAATATAAATAATAATGCATTTTATATTTTAGATATATCTAGTTAAAAGTTACATCTTTGTTCTGTTGGAGATATTTTATTATATCATCCACAATCTTGTTTGAAGTCTTTAATTTGTAGTTTTTAGTGTTTAGTTAGTTTCCAGCAAAATAAACATAAAACAAGAAGTTATGGTTTTGTTCATTCACCAAACTATGGGTGACATTCTTTTCTGTTCTTCCTCTTCGCCACCAACCACCACCACCGCCGCCGTCGTCGTCGTCACTGCCCCCCCCCCCCCGCTGCTGCCTGAGTGAGTATATTTGACGGGAAATTCTAGATTCTCATTTAATCAGTTACTGACATGTGAAAATGCAACCATGAGTATTGGCATAAAACGAGGATAGAAGAGCAGCAGGATTCGATGCAGTTGTCCATAGATATTCTCATTTTCTCTGGTTTTGAAAGAGATGTTCACATCTACAAGACAATTAACCTCTATGAGTTTATATGTCATATGCATGTATCTATACTATGTATATGTACGTTCGATGTATATCTGCTTGTATGTCTAAGAGTATGTTTGTCAATCTATATGCAAATGTGACTGTCTCTATGGTACTTTGTTATAGATCTCAGATACCTGCAAATCAAGACAAGTATTTAACAAGCTTGAAAGGCGAAGTCGACCGCGACGGAATTTGAACTGAGTCAAGGAAGGCGGACAAAAAACCCGCTAAACATTTTGCCCGGCGTCCTAACGATTCTATTTGCCCGCAGGCTTACTAATTATAACAATTCTTTCTCCTCTAGGCACAAGGCCTGAAATTTGTGGGGAGGAACTAAGTCGATTACATCGACACCAGTGCTCAACTGGTACTTATTTAATCGATCTCGAAAGGATGAAAGGCAAAGTCGATCTCGTCGGGATTTGAACTCAGAACGTAAAGACGGACGAAATACTACTAAGTATTTTACACGGTGTGCTAACGATTCTGCCAACTCACCGCCTTAATAACAATAATAATCCTTTCTACTAAAGGCACAAGGCCTGTAATTTGGAAGGAGGGGATGAGTCGATTACATCGACCCCAGTGTTTCACTGATACTTAATTTATCGACCCCGAAAGGATGAAAAGTAAAGTCGACCTTGGCAGAATTTGAACTCAGAACGTAGCGACTGGCGAAATAACGCTAAGCATTTTGTACTAACGATTCTCTTCGAACTAACACAGACAGAGCGAACAATCCCTAAGTTTCAAAAATTACAAAATAACTATGTCTGGAGATAAATCTGTCAACAACAAATAGAGGCAAATATCAGTCAGTGAGCCTCATGGAATTACTTTACGAGAAACGTTTTCATTCAAAGAACTCGGTGGCTGTGTTGTCTTAAAAAATTAGCGCAAAACGAACAGATCTGTCCCCTAATGTCAACGTCCACGCTCTTCATGTATCAATGATAGCAAAGCGAAATTCACACTGGGGGCGAAAAAAACAGCTATTAGTTCAAATATTCCCGAAACTCAGAAGCTGGAAGTACCCAACAGCCGGAATATTCCAACAGATGGCCATCCATGCTCATCATCAAATAATCAAAAGAAAAGGAATGAAAGATAGTCCAAGGGAGATAATAAAGAAGCTCTTAAGGCCCTCTATTGTGCCATGTATTTCCCCACAAACATGTTTAATACTGAACAAACCTACTTAAACTGGAGAGAGAAGCATCTTGAAGTAAGATGAAGATCCTACCTAGAATGGAACAAACTTGCTAATGTCAGAAGAAACCTTATAAAAAAGAAATTGCTAACTGAATTAAAAATTGACCAGATTAAACAATCAGTAAGTGATAAAAGGAACGAAGTGCAGCTAAAGAAGATACTAATGAAGAAATAATTATAGACCAACCTAGGTCTGATGAAAACGCATTAATGTCGTGTAAAATTCACGTAGTTGTGTACACATTGAGGTGTATGTGTAGCCCTGTGGATATTAATATGAATATATGATTGGAAATATATTTGAGCTCTTGCGTAATTAATCAATTTACGTACTCAACTAATAAGCAAAGTGAAATACTTTCTGAAACAGCCATAAATATTAAGATTAAAATCAAATAGATGAAAATCTCACAGAAATTGACCCCAAAAATCAAATCGCCATTGAATGGCTGAAAATTAAGGAAACCAGTATGGATGAACGTGACATTCTCCTAAAATTTGGCAAATCTAAGCAAAACCGGAAAGTAATTGGTAAAATCCGCGTAGCACTTAAAGATATAATTTCAGCTAATGATGTTAATATAACAGATTTCAATCATCTGTTTTATGCATATGCTAGGATCAGATCTCAACGATTCTATGTGGTAAAAAGATTAGAAAACAACAACATTCCCACAAAAAGCCTATTTGGCAAGAGCGTATCCAACAACAAATTCAATTGTTTCAGTTTGACAAAACTTTAAATCTGACAAGAGTATCAAACCAATAAAAATACGAAAATTAAAGAAAAAGTATATGAAATCCATACCTCAATAAAAACTATCAAGCAAAAGCTGCCCGCATAGCACGGTATGAAAAGCGCGCAGGGTTCTTCTAGAACAACGTTTAAAAATAATTCAAAATGTTTTTACCGGAAGATAAAATATCAGTTACAGTAAAGTCTATCCCATCAAAAGAAATGCATGAATTTTGGAGTAAAATTTGGGCAGAAGAAAACCCGTACAATAAAAAGGCCCCTTGGATTAATAGAGTATCTACTGATACAGCCTCTTTAGAAAAGCAAATGTGGGAGGGTATCAAGGTAGAGTATGTCGGATCTGCTCTCAGAAAATCAAGCAAATGGAAGTCTCCAGGAAAGGAAAAATTCCTAACGTCTTGTTGAATGTTTTCTCAGAAAGTCATGAACTGCTGACAAGAATTTACAACAATGTTTTGCAGCAACCTAATATGATGCCCCTTTCGCTGCTTAATGGTGTTACATTTCTTCTTCCGAAAAATGGAGAGACAAATGAGTAAAAAAAAAAAAAACTATAGACTCATAACCAGCTTTAACAACCATGTATAAACTACTAACATCTGTCTTGACTGAATGCACTTATAACTTTGTAACAGAAAGTGGTATCTTCCATAATGAGCAAAAACGATGTAAACGTGAGTCTTGTGGTTGTAAAGATCAGTTTCTCATTAATGAGATGATTTTGAAAGATTGTCACAAACAACAAAAGAACCTGTCAGTAGCCTTGATAGACTATAAGAAATGCTTTTGATAGTCTACTACATAGCTAGATTGAGAGGTGTTTGGAAATTTACCAAATAGCACCTACTCTGCGAAACTTCTTAGCTGATAATTATGAAACCATGGAAAACTACACTTAGTTTGAATAATGGGAATGAATCTTTAAATATTGGAGATGTAAGAATTTCATATGGCATATTCCAGAGTTATTCTCTATCATTACCCCTTTTTTTTTCTCTAACCTTAATACCGCTTTCCAAATTGCTCGATGAAGTACAATGTGGCTATAGAATTTTTGATGAGACTATAAATCATCTCTTTTACTTGCATGATTCAAAACTCTTTGCAAAAAATGACCAGCAACTACTGGGCTTAACAATTGTAAAACAGTTAAGTGACGACATCAGGAAGGAATTTGGCCTAGATAAATGTACAAAAACTACCTTTATCAGAAGAAAGATGATAGAAACATCCAACGTTAAACTTGACCAACAGAAAAAGAGTTAGAACCAGAAGAGGATTACAAATACTTAGGGATATATGAAGGTGATGGAATAATACTCAAGACATCTAAACGCAAGAAACAAGTTCAAAGCGATTAATATTTTAGTCATACCAATCATGAATTACATTTCAATATTATTAATTGGTCAGTTACTGAAATCTGTAAGCTTGATAGAAAAATTCGAAAATAGTTGACAATAAATAAAATGCACCATCCTAAGGCAGATGTAGAATGACTTTACGTGCGATGAAAAGCGTGTGGTAGCGGACTTTTACAACTTGAACTGACTATGAAAACATCTATAATATACTTTATAGTTTATTATGGTTTCATAACGAAATACCACGTACCTACAAATCATTAGTATTTTACATACCAGTTCCAAGAATGCGTTTAATATGTAAATTGATATATGCAATAACAGCTTCAGAAACATGTTAATGCGCTCAGAAAGTAACGAGGAATTAAAATCCACTGGGCCCTAAAACCTATTTATGAGTAAATTTAACAAATTATCATTAATTAATTTATTATTTTAAAACTGCAAAATTTTAATCACAAAATAAGAGGAAAACTTATAAAATTTGTAATTTACACTAAAGGGAATAGGTGTTTTTTTTTTATTTATTGGATGAAAGATTCATTCCTTTAGCTGTATTTGAAACGAATTTTAAGAGGCACGAGAGAAAACTGAACGGAATGCATATGGGAATCTATTATCCAATTTATTATCCAAAATGTCCTTCCGTTTTGTCTTGCACAGCAGAATGGGATTTCAGGGATATTTCACATCTATTTTTAACAGAGAAATAGGTCACTTAGGTATTACTGAACAAGCATGCATACGCCATTGATTGGCATTATAATGCATTTTTGCCAGGTTCTGTGGAAAGTAAACGAGGAGAATAAGGGTAAGGGAAAAGGATGTGCATGTGCGAGGAGCGAAGAACACAGGTAGAAGCACACACACACACACACACACACACACACACAATCTCACACGTATATACACACTGAAACATATATACACTTGCTCACAGTTGCACATGCATGCACACTCATTCATGAACATGGTGCATTTGCACACAGATGTAGACGCAGGCACGTACACACACACACATACACACACCTCCGCTCACACATGCTCATAGATACTATTTAAGTACACAGACATCAATACACGAAAGAGAGAGAAACTGCACAGAGAAACCCGTGATACATTCGCGCATAAACACACACATACACAACCACGATGCATGTAAACACACACACACACATTCACACAAACCTAGGTTTTGGATACGATATTAGGACATCTGATGACGATCAGAGAATTTATCGTTTGAAACGAAGTGTACACATTTTTAAGAACATAAACTTTTCCTTTTATTCCCAATGTTGTTTTTAGTTGGAATCTGTGTGGTAGCTTTCCGAAACTGATGGATGATATGGGACTCCAGTTGGTCATTGCTTTAATCCATTCTGCTAGCTGAAAACCAAATACTAAATTCATTTCTAATATTTCTTTCTCTAAAATCCTAAAAATCACTAGTGATCTTATCAAACTGACAGCGGATCCCTGGAAGATTTTGCTTCAATCCGAAAGAAATTCCGTCATATTAGCTCATAAAAATCGGATTCCTGGAAGATTTTGCTCCAATCCAAGAGAAATCCCGTCATCTTAGCTCATCAAAATTTTCTGAATGTTTTCAGAACACTTCTCAAGCTGCAATCAATATTGGATTTCATGATTTCTTCTGAATGACGTTTGTATTAAGTGAATATTGCTAGATTAATAGTGTTTCGTAAGATAAGTCTGAGTGCCAGAATAATACACTGAATATTCATTTAATGATACGAATTTCAGTAACGTGTCATAGAATCGTAGGAATCTCACGTCATAGTTTCCACCTAAAAGCCAAAGAAGGAAGTAAATAAATCCAATGACACCATAATCATATTTATGATGCATGTTTTTTTTTTTATCATACACAAATTGACATAAATCTAATGAATAATATTGTGTTGATATCTTTACAAATAATAAAAATATGAAAATCCTAATGGTTATGAAAACTCGAAACCAACGGAACACCAATAAAACATCTATGTAATATAACCCATTGTGTAATTTCTTGTCATGGTTGGAGCAGAGGTCAATGTTTTTATCGTAGTTTGGTCAAGGTTCATCGTTTTGTTTCATGGTTTGATTATGGGTGTTCCCCATGACTTTTAGGCAAAAATTCTGAGATTTGGTAATGGAGTGGGTCAGAGCAGCGAGGAAAAGCCACATCACAAATGTTACTGAAGCAGGATGCAATACACCAATAAACTAATTGCTTTCTACCATTAAATATGTCACGAAGCCAAAGAGGATTCCTCCACATAGTCACGAGCAGCTAGAAGTAACAGCCAAGTCAAATCTATATCATTTCTAGCCATCGTGATATATACTGAAGAAAGAAATCTGCATATGTCTGAAAACAAATTAACAGGAGGGTCACAGCTAGAGGGCTTCAGAAGGGCTGACATGGTGTTAGATAACATACGTGACCGTGTAACAACATTACAAATCATTATAAACCTCGTAACATTTACTGTAAACTATGAAAATAGGTCCCCACCCACGCTACACACAAACAGCTTCTTTTACGATATATTATCATATTGCAGTAGAAGTCAGTTTTATCATGAAAGTGTTCATGTACGTGGAAGACATTCTGATACAACCTATCATAAACTTGAATATTTATGAGACCTGATAATAATATATATTATTAGAACTTTAATAATAAGACAAAGAATATTGGCACACGGCCTAAAATTTGGCGAGAGAATGTTAGAAGATTATACCGACCCCAGTAATTAATGGCATTTATTTTTTCGACCTCGAAAGAATGCAAAGCAAAGTTGACTTTGATGGAGTTTGAACTCAGAACGCACAGTATCAGTTAGTGACGTAAAGAACGCGGAGTATGTAGTCGGTGATGTAAAGAATGCGGAGAGTGAAGATGGCAGCATAAACAGACAGTAAAATGGGTAGCAAGAGGAACAACAGTTCAAAGTTCAAGTGAAACAGGCATAACTGAATGCTATGCAAGAAGGACTGGCCAGAGCTCTGGAACTTGAGTTGTATGTAAGGTCTATCACAGGAAGTAATACAAGTGGGCTTGTTGTTGTGTCGCTTGATCTTGCCAGCTTTCGCGTTTTTCCTTTGATCTGAGTTCAAATTCCGACGAAGTCACCATTGCCTTTCGTCCTTTCCCAGTCGATAAAATATGTACCAGTTGAACACTGAGGTCGATGCAATCGATTTCCCCCTCCCACGAAATACCATGATATGAAACGGGTATTATTATTGTTTTCAAAAAGGCGGTGAGCTGGCAGAATGGTTAACAAGTAGGACAAAATATTGAACGAAATTCCTTTGGGTTTATGTCCTGAGTTCAAATTCCACTGAATTCGTCTTTGCCTCTCATCCTTTCGGGGTCGGTAAAATTAGTACCAGGTAAGCTCTGGGATCGATGCAATCGACAAGCTCTTCCTTCAGAATTTCAGTCCTTATGCATCTACTAGAAAGAATTATTATTTTGTCATGCATTTTTTTTTCACTCAAATTATTGAATATCTTCTACTGAGCGAAAGTACGAAACAAAATCAAGGAAGAAATAAAGCAGTAACATCAGTATTGTTTATATTTCTTTACAATATGAAAGTAGAGAGATCAACTGGTGTAATCTTGAAACAAAACATTCGTTTACAAATTATGCACATGGTTCATTGCTAATCAATTAAGTCATAAAACAAATATATTCTAATAGCATTCAGATATCGATCACCTACCCTTCTTTACAGATTGTTTCCTTTGATGTAGAGACCAAGTAACAATTTTTGTATACTTCGGTATGAAAGAATAGGAGTCATTCATTTTTGCCTTTTTCTTTGTTTCACCCAAATTTCTGCCTAGACAACTAGAGCAATCTCTCAAAGTTGTAGATACACGTTTTAGTGGTTAAAAAAAAAGCTACCATAAAAATTAAAATAAGACTTTGAAGAGAGAACGAAAGAGGGAACAATTATAATTTCGAATGGAGGCTCGAAGGAGAGTTAAATCATTTAATGTAGTATATTTTTTTTATTATTTTTGTTTGTGGCTTTGTGTTCTGGTATTAATATTTTAACTCTTACAAGATAATATCTGAGGAGTGTTCTCAGATATGACAACAAAACCGGAAAGTTGCACGAATATTTAGAATAGTGAAAGAGAGAGACAAATAACAAAGAATAGAGTTTGATTTGATCTCACAAACTATGTTTCTTTTTTATTTGTTAATGTTCATACTTTCATAATTGTGTAAACAAAGAAGACAACAAATTTTGTTTCTTTTCATGCGCAAGAAAAATTCCCAGGAAACAAATAGTTTATCTTTCTGGTCAATGAGAATGGTTTGAGAGCTTGTTTTTTTTTTCTGCTTTGTATTGCTTTCTGTGCAGAGAATTCTGCAGCCAGTTTTACTCTCTGTCTTTGATAAACTGTTTGACTGAGCGGACCACTAATTTGTTTCTCTCTTCATTGTTTCGACCTATTCTGCTGGCAAAATTGAATAAAACCATACTTTCTTGCATAGAATATTAAAACTTTGACCCGTTCAGATTATTTCTGAGAAACTTACCATCTTTTACTTTTTCAAATCCCTTCTTTCATATAAATATATATTTTGTTTGTTGTATTAGAAATTTTAACCTGGTCAGACAACAATTGCTTTCTAATACATTTAAATTTTCTTTTCAAAGAAGGACAATGG
>NC_068997.1:57178920-57180728 GCF_001194135.2 Octopus bimaculoides | reverse complement strand
TATATATATATATATATGCATACACATATTCATACATATTTATATAAAACATATGTGTGTGTGTGTGTGTATTTTGATTAATCTTAATGACACTTTACCCAGGCCTCGAAAACATATCAACGTCCAAATTAAAATGACCATTTTATAATCTATTCAGAGAAATAGCATGTGGCGGATTCAGTTGGTGCTTTGTTTCCGAAAGAATGTTTTCCAAACAACTCGCACATGCAAGTTATGTTTAATAACAATTAACTTATATACCTCAGTTTTAGCATCATCTCCTTTGAAATAATCATGTTGTGTACCAATACAGCGGTCCTAGCGTTCTTGTCACTAGAAGTCGCTTTCCGTAAGTGAATCGAGGACCTTCTGTGATTCGCTCTGGATCTCGACAATGGTGTTAAAACAGTGCTCTTTGAGCTGCATTTTCATCTCGGGTAAGTCCGCATGTGTCAAACCTAGTGAATAGGACAGGACGGGTGTAGAACCGATATCATTTTGTTTTTTGCAAGAAACTCACGGGTGAGAAGAGCTCCGTGATAGGACGCATTGTCGTCGTAAATAGCACATTTTCGGAGGTGACGCTCGTAAAAGACCTTCCATATCGACCATCGTCTTCCAGAGACGTTCTTTCTCTTTTGAAGCGCCCGTGCCACTCGAAACATTGCGTACGACCCATTACTACGTCGTTGCAAGCGTGCCGAAGCATGCTCAATGTCCCTATAGCAGACTCCCTAATTTTTACGTAAAATTTCATTTTGGCTCTTTGTTTCTGTCTATCACAAAATCGAAGACTACAGCATACACGTGATCACAAAAACACACATTTCACAACATGCAAAGTAAACACAGCGATGTCACTCGTTACACTGCTTAATGAAGGTCACTGTTAGCTCTCACTGCGCATGCAACCGTGTGCTGCTATCTGTTGGCGTGTTACAGAAATAGTTCGCAAACTTCTTGATACCACCACGTATATGCATTATATAACACACACAAACACACACATTTGTTCGATGCCTAGAAATGTAGAATGGTGCCCTGAGCTTCAAGTAACCGATTAATCCAATTACAATCTATATATACATGCGTTTCTTGTGTGTGTGTGTGTGTGTGTGTGTGTGTGTGTGTGTGTGTGTGTGTGAGCGTGTGAATATACACATACATAGAATATGAATTAAAGTGTACACGGTAGAGCTACCCGAAATTTGAAATATTATCGACGAGGTTGAAACTGAGCTGAAAATTGAAATGAAAACAGCAAAAATAGAAAGACATCATCAAAAACTTTCCGATCGCATTTTTGAATAATTACATTTCATTATTACCCTATTTAATTACAAAATAATCTACAAACTCAATCATCGGAAAAAGAAAGAAAATTATTCCTAATACAAGAATAAGCAAATCAACGAAACTCATAACAGATTTTTCTTATTGATTCACCAAATTTTTTAACACTTTAATATATTTCATTCAATTAATTTTCTTTACTCCCTTGTTGTTGAGATTGTTGTTGTTGCTGTTGTGATTGGTGCTTGTTTTTGTTGTTCTTAGTATTATCGATTTCTTCGTTTTCATTGTTGCTGTTCTTGTTCAGTTGTCCTTGTCATTTACAAACATCAGATTTTGTTGTAATAATAATATGCAAAATATAATGTGAAATATCTAACACCTAACATTGGACTAAACTGCTAAAATGGTAATGGAAATCCAATTGACAAATAAATCACTGTTTCCGGAATTGACAACTAATATATATATACCTTCATATATATATATATATATATATATATATATATATATAT
>NC_068997.1:57177720-57178589 GCF_001194135.2 Octopus bimaculoides | reverse complement strand
GAGCATTACCTTAAATGCAATATGAAGAGCAATCTTCAGCTGCACGAAAATGCAGAAAAAAGACATATTATAAATGTGGTAACATATTAAATCCAAGTGGGAGAGAGCATATATAAAATCCAAATGTGAGGAAGAATATATAAGTCCATCTTGACATAGCGGAGTCTATCAGGCTAGTAATTGATTCTAGACAAAAGTTTTATCTGTCTCAGAATTCTATTGTTTCTTATCTAGTGGCCATAGCAAAGGGACAATTACTTCTAAAGAGAGGGAAGGTGTAAGCAGTATGCATGGACAAGCATACTGCTTGTCGTATATATATACACATAAATATGCTTATATATATACACACACATATATACAGACACACATATATATAGATATATATATACACACACACAACAATTAGAAAATGGAGTAGAATATGCGGTATCCATCGACTTGCAGACAGTGTATTCCGTGAATTAATTTATTTTGTAACTAAAATGACAAAAACCACAATATACAAATGCTTATGACATACCATGTTATATTAACAATCGAGGTTACATATAAAAAGTACATTAGGAATTTTTAGTTGTAACCTCGATTGTTAATATAACATGGTATGTTATAAGCATTTGTATATTGTGGTTTTTGTCATTTTAGTTACAAAATAAATTAATTAATTCAACGGAATACACTGTCTGCAAGTCGATGGATACCGCATATTCTCCTCCATTTTCTAATTGCTATATAAATTTAGGGTAAAATAATCCCCCTTTTACCCGCACCCATTTATTGCACTTGGTATAACACTAGTGTAACAATAATTGGGTACCCTCCCAGCAGTATATTGGATAGATACTATTCCTTAGTGGGTTGAATCC
>NC_068997.1:57172301-57177332 GCF_001194135.2 Octopus bimaculoides | reverse complement strand
AATAATAGAAGGTTAAAATTAATTAATTAATTAATTATTTTACAAAGTAGATCGGTACGTTAAAATAACCTTTATAGGTAAAATTATACAAATATTCTATAATTATAAACATAATCATTATTAGGGGTTCAGCTAATTGCTTCACCACATACCGAATTTAGAAATAGGAGTTAAAATTCCTTTTTTACTACCGTAAGAATCTCCCAGACAGTAACAAACATTTTTACGTAGGCAAAAAGAAAAATAATGAATCCACACGACTCCGATTAGTTACAGACGCGTTTCGAGATTAAAGTATATTCACTAATATATTTCTCATCACCAGTGTAGCATTCCGAATTAAAATTACGTCCCCATTTGTGTTGTTGAGTAACTTCCTCAACACCAAGTCATAATGTGGTAAGAGCTGTGT
Organism: Octopus bimaculoides; assembly: GCF_001194135.2. Classification (NCBI taxonomy): domain Eukaryota; kingdom Metazoa; phylum Mollusca; class Cephalopoda; order Octopoda; family Octopodidae; genus Octopus; species Octopus bimaculoides. Next base: position 57,176,920 of record NC_068997.1, on the reverse strand, counting down.
CAGGTAGCTCATATATATATATATATATATATATATATATATATCTGTATATACTAGAGAAAGGGGAGATAGAGAAGCTGTTGGTGTACATATTCTCTGCCTAGTCGACAATCTTTTCTCGGTTGAATATCATGTATGAATATCTATCTTGCCCAAACTCCATTCCTAAATCTCGTCAGAATGTTGTGACTAATTCGAATTATCTCTTGATGTTGGTCATATTGCCAGAGTATAATTTTACGTCATCAAAAAACTGTGTGGGCGACAATTTTATTTCTTTCTGCATAACCCAGCATGTAGCCTTGGCATTGTATTAAGGCTGACAAACGACGTTACTGATAAACTATCACCCTGGAATATGCCTCTTGATAGGTAATGCTGCTTGTAATGATAAGTGTTGCATTAGTAATTGTCATTGATAATTGTATGGAGCATGTTGTGGTCAATTTTCCAATGACATTCACTATAGCAACTGGTACTTTGGCAAGATGTAGTGATTCTATCATCAATGAGTGAAGTACAGAGTTAAATGTCTTCATGTAGTCTAGCCTTGCGTTAAGAGATTACAGCGATGTTACTTGGCTTCCTTAAGGACAGCTTTGTTAAGGTGAAGCTCTTCAGCACAGCCCCAGGCTCCTTTCTTTCCTCCTGCCTATTCATCGGTTAACTCTCAATTTGTTTAGCAGTGGTCTTGGAGAAACCTATTTAGACAATCTGTGTACATTTTGTACATAACATTCAGGCATGGTATGGGCCTAAAGCTTTTGGTCACATGGGTTTCTTTTTTTTTTCTGAAGGTAAGAGTAGTCTGCGCAGCCGTCAGTCAGTCTAGTATACTTGGCTAAGTGTCCATTTTTATCATACTGCTCCGTAAGAATTTTCTTATAGAACATGAGCTCTTTACACCAGTAGCTTACTATCAGGTCTTATCCAGCTGATTTTGCATTTGGTAGTTTCCTAATAACCATCAGGAGTGTTTAATTGTTGATATTACGTTTTGGGAGAGGTATTTACACAATACTCACTTCGTAGATCGTTTAACTATGCTGTATCGCTGTTGAGTTTTTCTTTTACATTACAGATTCCCTGCCAGAATGACTAAGTTTTCCTAGAGAGGAGCACTTACTATTTTAATAGACATCACCTTTCATACTGCAATATACAGCTTGTGGGTTTCGGGCAAACTTTTGGTTTTTCATTTTTCGTTCATGTAATTTTTTACAATAACGAAGTTTTTCCCTTACCACTCGTAAATCGGGTTTGAGGGCAATAAGTTTGCTTGTGAATGTTTCTCGGCAGCAGTTCCCATAAAATTTGAAGAATCTATTATGAATTCGTAGTTTGTGATTCATGAAATCATTTTTAGCTTTGTTTTCGATGACAGTGTCCAAATGTCCTCTCTTTTTCCTGAGTCCATTGATGTTAATTTGGAAGGCGATAATCCATCTTGCCTCTGTATTATCCTTTTGATCGGTCTCTCTTACTTCCATCTATTGATGCACAGTTAATGCGGCGATTTTGTTTTTTTTTTTTATATTCCTCACTTGTTTTAGGGGATCATAAGCAATTGCCACTTATCCGTATAGTGGTAGCGTTTGTTATTGTGTTTCTCTTGATCGTTTGTTGTCTTTCACAGTCGCGGAGTATTATCATTTGTGGATTGTGGTTGATTGATTCATATTTGGTATGGTGACATATTTCTTTTCAACAAATGTAGCTTGCTGGCGTAATTGTTTTGCTGAAAAATTTGAGTATGCAGCATGACCGCAGATTTAAAGTTGAGGAGAATTCTTATCTCAATATTCTTCAAGTCTTTTCCTGTAGCCTATCGATTAATCTTTCCTAGCTTTTCTGTAGAATGGGTACAGGACTTGGTTCAATTCAAAAGTCCACTGGAATTTTTCTCGATCTGCGATAGCTAGTTCTTCGATATGCGAGGAGCTCACTCCCGGTTCTTTCATCGCTATGGTATATGTATTGTAATATTTCCATATGGTATGCATTTCACTGTTTAATTACTGCAACGATCTTTTCAATACATGTTTCTTTGTTTATTACTCGAAGATAATAACAACCTCTTTTACCAAGCTTGCATTAATGGCAAAAAATTATAGGGGCTACTATTCATTGTCCGGGGGAATGAATTAATCAACGTGGTTGTATTCGACGCATGATGGCGTATGTATGTATGTGTGTGTGTGTAAGTATGTGTGTGTATGTATGTGTGTGTATGTGTGTATGTGTATTATGCTATTAATAGTACTTCCAGTACTATCACAAGCGAATTCCAAAGCTGAGAGTGCTAATAATAAAAGATAAAAAGACTGTATGTGTGTATGTATGTGTGCATGTTTGTGTCTGTATGTGTGTGTTCGTGTAGCTGATAATGTGTGTGCGCATGCGTGTGTATGTGTCTGCATGGATGATTCACTATCGTTTAACCATCTGTTATTTCAAGTCTAAAATATATTACATCTTACTTGGTGACAGTCCAAAATATGATGAAAGAACACTTAAAGAATTTTGGCAATCCAGAAATCAAAAAAGGGAAAAATGCCATTCTCTATAGGTTCTTCAAATCTCATTTTGTTTATTTTCTATATTTCATTCAGTCATACTTTTCTGAGACAGAGTTCTTTTGTAGTCAACAGCTCTCTGAACTTTTTCCATCCTATTCGTATTCTAGAAACAATACTTTCAGAGCATCCACCCCCACTGCTAATTTGGTCACCTAGGTAACAGAAACTATCTACTACCTTGAGAGAGCCTCCTGGATATCTAAGAGCATCTAAGTCCCGTGTGCTCTTTGTGCTTATGTTCCTCTGCATTTAATAATCTGTCATAGGGACACTTACATGTATCTTTCTACTCTAGGGCACTAAGTGCAAGCACACCATTATCCATTCACACGTATTTCTCATTTCTCACCCACCACATCTCTATTCCCCTTGACACACTGCTTTGCAATCTGGAATACCTCACGCCTCTGATCCTCCCACAGAAGAAATTGGCAAATCATTTACCTTCTGCTATTTAAACCTGTCACTTAGTTTCCCTTCTGGCTACCCGATATACTTCTCTTCTTCCACCCTTTTTCCAGTCTTTCCAGGCTTATCTCCTTGTTCCACCACTATGCCAACCTTCGCCTCATTGGGATTTTGCACCAGCCACAGATTTTCTCTGCAGCCCTCAGTAGATTGTCCCACAGGAACTTTTAATTGTCCTCTGAGCTATATACTCCTACCTCCTCTTCTCTTTCGTCAGAGGCTTCCACTAGAATATCTCTAAATTCTTGATGGCTTGCTGGGTCCTTGAGCTTCCATAATTTTCTTTTCAAGTGTGGCTTATTTCTCCAAGCCTTTCTAGACCTAATTCTAGAGTCACTAACAAGTAGCCTATGTTGGGTAGGGGACGTATGGCCCGCGGTCCAAGGTTCAGCCTTGGATGAACCTTGAAACTAATTTTCAGGTCGTTTGGGCAATGCTGGCGGTATATTTTCCACATCGTACTGATGATGTACCGCTCGCGGCGGCGGCGCTGGAAAGAGTAGAGCTTGAAGGCTTTAAGTCGGTCCCAGTAATCAAGATCAGTCATGCCTTCAATTAGTTTAGTGAGTGCCATCTGGGGTGATTCAATCCTCGAAATGTTTTGTTTTGTATGGGGAGACCACAAGAAGCAGCGGTATTCAAGGTGTGGCCGTACAAAGGAGGAGAAAAGTGGAATGATGACACCTTGTTCTCTGGACTAGAAGGTTCTTAAGATCCAGGAGCTCATCCTAAGAGCTATATTGACCTTATTGTGGATGTGGACACTCCAATTGAGATTGTTGTCAACAATTACACCCACATCTCTGATATTGGATGCCGTGAGCGGTTCCCCTGAAAGAATAGAGTAAGGCTGTTTGTGTATAGACTTTCTTCCAAAATGCATTAGCTCAAATTCTCCCTTGTTTAGTTTCATTTTGTTTTTGTCTTCCCATTGACTCACAGCATATAGATCAAACTGGAGTTGGGTTCGGTCTTCTTCATCATTGATGATTTACTGGAGCTTAGTGTCATCAGCAAATATTTTCACTTTGCAGTGATTTACGACGCGGCAAAGGTCATTTATATAAATTATAAAGAGGAGTGGGCCCATGACAGTCCCCTGAGGGATATCACTGGTGACTTTTGCTGGGCTTGATTGGACCCAATCGACCACAACTTCTGGTGTTATATTCTCCAGTAAATACTAATCCAGTGTAGAAGTTTTCCATGGATTCCAACATTTGTCAATTTTGTGAGTAAGATATTATGGTCAACCCTGTCGAACGCTTTACTGAAGTCAAGATATATGACATCAGCGTTCGAACCTGTTCCCAAGGCTTTAAGTGGTGTAAGGGCTGTGTTAGACATTCCCTGCCACAGCGAAAGCCATGCTGGTTTGCATTTAGGAGCTGGTAGGTCTCCAGGAAGTCAGCTATCTTTGATCTTACCACCCTTTCAAACCGTTTAATGATGTGGGAGTTAGATTGGTCGGTAGTTGATTGCGAGGGATCTGTTTCCCTGTTTGAAAACCGGGATGACAGACTGGTATAGGAGCTGTTTCGGTATATAACCTGAGTCTAAAGAATTATATAT
>NC_068997.1:57169713-57172029 GCF_001194135.2 Octopus bimaculoides | reverse complement strand
TAACCACAGGATATAGTGATTTCCTGCTACACATTATTGGTAAAGATGTTACGTTTACATCATGAAAACGACTAGTGGTTTCATGATAATATCCATTACCGTATAAGGAGAATATATCTCCGATATCTGCTGTTATTCATGTGTGGTTCAAAGGTTTATTTCGACCTCGTTTGTGAGATTAAGAAGTATAGAAATAGGAAGCAGAACTGTGTCTATTGTCTGTCAGTGCATTCTCTACCGTAATGTTCGCGAATTCGAGAATCCTCCTTCTACTAGCAATTACAATTTTATTCGTTGATCATTTTTTGCCTGTAACCCTTGCTTTGCTTTGTAGACGTCACTGCCCATTGGAATACCTGGCAACAGGCAACTCCTATAAAAGTCTCATCCGAGAAGGTCCGTCTTCTCTTGTTTCACGTTCTGACAGAATTGATGGAAAAGAATGGTACTGTAAACACTGTAAAAAGAAAAACAGTAATCTGTTCGTTACAGTTCATTCTTTGAAAGGAGCCATATTCTATTCTACAATCTGGTGTTGCTTATCTACTGCTGGTGCAAAGATATAATGCAAAAACACATTGTAGATGAGTGTTCTCTTAGACAGGGACATCGGATGAATTATTTTCATCTTATCTACATGAATTTTTATGGCGGAATTCAATCCCAAAAGAAAAAAAACATTTGTTTTTTTTTTGGCTGCCATTGCTGAAGTGTATAATGTTGAGTAGGTGAATTTCTAGAACTGCATGCTGACCCTTGAATAAATATCTGTTGAATTTCATTATCATTTCCATCGACAAAGTTCTCTCCTTCCGTCGCATGCTGTTTTAGAGAGAAAAAAAACAGCTAAAAGAAAACGGATAATACTGTTAAGTCGTTCAGTTATTTCCCTTGAATATCTTTATCTACTTTTTTTACCCGGCTAAACTTGAAAATTACCTCAACAGCCTATGGCTTCTGGTCGACCTCTCTAATAAATCTATCCAAACAATAATTCTTGACCACCATGTATATATTGAATCCCGCCATTCCTGGGGAAAAAGCTCCTCCGACACCTATCCTTTCGTCACTACTTTCATTCAAGTCGACACACTTGCCACAAAGGCATCGGGTTTTGCCACTTCCCTTTCACGACCGACCCAAGTTATCCGTCAGAACGCTATGGTAGACACTTCATGCCAGTCGTGCCTGGCTGAGAGAAGTCTCCTATGGAAACAGCGCCTGGACCAGCGTCAACGTAACCTGGTCAATATGAAATTGATTGCCGCTCACATCAGCTGTATAGATCTCGGTGCCGTGACCCTATAAATGTATCCACCAGAGAAGGACAAATTCTGAACCCATTTAGTCTTTGCTGTGCCGTACGGCCCAAAAAAATTGTGTATAAAGATGTTTATAATTATGTCCATGTTTTCAAAGGGAGATAATATTTAAACGCTTGCTATTTCAAAGTCATGGCAAGAGTTGTCTTTCTTGTTTTGTGAGGGAGGTAATTTGAAAAGACGTTTTGGCACTTTCCCAAATGTAAATCGTTATAGTTACCTCCCTTAGAATATGAATTGTATTTTTGAATTCTAAAGTGAGAATTTTGCCTTCAAATATCTCAAATGTGGCGGGCATAATGTATGGATGCAAGGGTATGGAAGTGAAGTCAACTCGGACGGAAATTGAACACGGAACATAAAGTCTGAGAAAGTACAACTAGCTCATGTATCTTTCTTTAAACATAGATATGCACACGTATGTGTGTGGGTATATTTATATTGATATATTTGTGTATATATATAAATAAAGCTTAGATATGTTTCGACCAAAGATTGGTCCAGGCCTTGTCTAACTTAATATATTATATATGTTAATATGTTATATATGTTAATATATTATATATGTTAATATATTTGGTTATACTTCTATGACATACAAAACATTTCATCAGTTCTTTTTTGCAATTACTAATAAATTTAATGATAAAAATAGAATGATTTTTTAAAACATTGATTGGCTGTGAGAGCCCTCCTGAGTAAAAGAAATTTAAATTAAGGTATAAATGCATTAGAGACACTTAAAGGATCGAAATTGATATAAAGAAAGTGAAAATATCCCTAGGTTTTTGATGAAAAAAAATTGGTTCGTGTTGGAATGAGTGAATTTTCATACTAGAAACAAGCCATTGGACATAGGTGTAACGGCGTAGTCTTTGAGCTTCTCGAATGCTGCAACGAGACCCTCAGAATACATGCCACATGGACGTTCAGTGCGTTGGCCACCAGCGATAAGCGAACAGTCCTCACTCACATTAAGTGCATGGCTGTCCAC
>NC_068997.1:57155641-57169613 GCF_001194135.2 Octopus bimaculoides | reverse complement strand
TGTACTCCCAGTAGTTTTCCTCATGTATCAAAATGCATTTCTCAGCACAGGTTTCCCGCATCTTCACTCTTATTATTTCCTTCAACCTTGCGATCTTTCTGTCCATCTGCTCGTTCTTCTCGTATTTTATCAACCCCCACCCCGCTATTTAACATCTTTATCCGTTCTCTCCACCTCTTCTTGTACATTATTAGTTTCTGGCTTTTTCTATCTCTTTTTTGTTGACCGTTCCTTTGACTTATTTTTCTTTCGCTTTTTAGGGTTAGTAGCCCCATTTTCATTCTTCTCCTTTGTATCCTCTGTTTAATACTTCTGTCTCTCTTTAATTTCCTCAGTGTGGTCTACAATATTTTCCTCCTCTACTTGTGTTTTCTCTTGCTGCGCCTGTGTGAACTCATATAGGGGGCATTTGGTCTTCATATGGCCCCTCTCCCCGCGTATGTAACAATTTGGTTTTCTTCCCTCGACTACGACATTTAATGTCCTCTCGTCCTCCACTTCTATCTGATACGGAATTCTTTCTATGTCCTCGAATGTGGCAAAAAGCCACAGGAACACATACTGTGCTACACAGCATTCTTTACGCCAGTAAAAGAGTTTTCACTCATAATATCTATCACGTTTGTCTCCACTTCAAACTTGGATAGAAAATAAAGACACTGCTGTCTTGACGAAGCACAAGTTCATAACTCATCTCTTATTGTCTCTGATAGATTTCTGCAGCCTGGCGCTTGTGTCGTGGACAAAATAGAAGCAAGTGTTAGTATCTTCTGTAAAAGGACTTTTTGTTTTCGTTACAAATAATCTCTACCACGGATGGTATTCTGTTATATTTCGTCTGTGGAAAACTATAGATGTAAAATAATGTCATGGTGTTGTTACCAACATTTCTACACAAAATATTCAAACCGGATATAAGAATATTGTTTTGTTTATGTTCTTGGTCACCATTAATATTTTGCATCGCAATAAATTTACGAAATTATTGCTTTCTGTTCGTGAAATGTGTTAGTAAGTCTATTTTACAGAGTTTTAAAATTATTTTTCTGGGGATGACACCGATAATTCGGAGCCATTTTCATGTGTAGTTAGGGTGACGATGATTTTAGACTTTTCATAAAAGTAAGAATTCATTTAATTTGTTCTGTTAAACCATATAGAAGAAAACACCAATTTTTATGAAGGTTTCTTTCTTCTAGTTGTTCGTTGAAAGCTATATTTCATCGTGTAAAAGTAGTGGGGCAGCATCATAGCCATGTATTGGGGGAAATTATTTGGGGTTTGAATTATTCACCCCTGGAAACATCGGTTCTTTCGTTCAGCAACCTCGAACAGCCCTTTTGAGCGGGATGGGCTACTCGACCTAGAAAAAGTTTAATTGGGACCCACCTGCCAGGTCAAACGCTGTTTATCTTGTTATGAGATCCCCATGTCGCGCACATATGGTTGTAATGCATGTGCCTGTTGTACTCTTATCAAACGGGTAGTCATGATGGGCATACTGGATTTCGTATATTTGTATCCCAGTATCGCTCTGATGGCATGCGCTGCTCTCTTATTGAATAACATAATCGACAAAAGTAAAAAAAAACAAATTAAAATAATGCCGTTTCTAACAAACAATTCGTCATTTCCAGAATCAACATGATGATGTTGTGACCTACAAAGAAGAGGATATGATGGACTTTATCTATTAGAAATAGCAGTCAAATACGCCTTGTTGTATTAAGAGAAAACATGTGCGTTGAATAGTCCATCGACTTTCTGTAGGGGAAGAACAAGACAAATAGCTGCATGATTATGGCGGGTCTATCTTTGATGATAGGGGAAGGTTGGATTAGAATTGGGCAATAATAACATCAGCAACAACAGCAACTACGAAAACAACAACAGCAAACTACATTCTGCTTCGGTAATTCTGTGGGATGAATTAACATTCTGTACCTCGTTTACTTGTATTAAATGGATTAAAGGAAAATAAAAAAAAGGACGACAACATCAAATAATACCGAATGAAATAAATGAATATAATTTATTCGCTAACAAATAGAATTTTGCATCTTCTTTGCGATAAACTTAGAATTCCAAATAAATGCACGACATGAAAGTTCTTTTTATCGCCGTAACTTCTAAGAAAAAGTAACCTTGAAGTAAAATAAAAGTTCACAGCACGAAACATAAAATAGAATACAAAATATTCCCATGTCCCTTTTTCTTTCTTTCTCTCCCTAATATATATGTATGTATATATATATATATATTTATATGTAAGTATATATATATATATATATATATATATATATATATGTATGTGTGTGTGTGTGTGTATGCATATATATGTGTATACATATATGTGTGTATATATATGTACGTTCACATATAACCATCTTTTGTATATTACTTTGCCCTTTACCCTATTACTCTTCTTTCCAAATCTTTCTTTCTCTCTCTCCCTACTCTTATGTCACGCTCCTCCTATGTAAATCTGTAACTAATTTCCGTATATCTCCTCCTCCTCTTGTGTTCCTCATAGTCTTCCATATTATATATCTCACTCTCTCAAATATATATTACTCGCATACACACACACACACACACAAGTACAAGCCACACACAGCCACGCATACCCACGTGTACATTCACGTATACACTCTCGCATTTTCTCGCTCACTTCCTATCTCTTTCTTCTTTCTTCTTGTGTTCTATTTTGTCTCTTGTTGTTTCCATAGTTAATCCTTAAAACGTTGTTTCATCTTCGCTTCACAAACAGCTGCAAATGTCTCTTATTCACATTAGTTATCTAAACAATTCTTGCTTCTCGCCTTCTTCGGCGGATTTCTCCCACGTTATCTCAACGCACTCAGTCAGAGAGACTGCATTCAAATTAATATTTCATAGTATCTCCACTAACTCCCACTCTTCTCTTCTCTTACTTTCTCTTACACACACACACACACACACACACACACACACATACACACACACATATATATATATATATATATATATATATATATATATATATATGTTTATCAGAAACCATATTCAACATACTTATGCATGTATAACTGTGCACGTATATGCATAATTATGCTATACATGACGACATAAATACATACATACATATATATATATTATATGTATGTATGTATGTATGTATGTATGTATGTACATGCATGTGCGTATATATATTTGTGTATGAATACAGTAGCTGATTCGTATTTGGACTGGAAGACTTTCATTTTTTTGGCACTTTAATCCTATAAATAAATCAAACTGATCCATAGCTTAAGATTATCGTAAATTCTCAGAAGATGATTGTAAAAATGTTTAAATTATGTTTCTTCATTCTTCTCTTCAATCAAAATTTTTGAATATCCGGACTATTGTCTCACAATGCATATTACGATTTATGTTTTTTTTTTGTTTTTGTGTGGTTTACTTTTGTTTGCATAATAACATATTAGGACTGAAATAATATTTGTGATATATTTTGCAATTCGTTTCCACAGCTAACACGTTTCCAAATGGTTTAGGAAAAGATGGTGATGCTTCATGATAATTCTAATCATGTAATTCTGAAATAAGTTCTGAACCATTTCTTTAAGATGGAATGGGTAGTTTTCTGGGTCAAATAATATGTTTTTATACGGATTAGATAGAAAAGGTACTGCAGTGCACATATAATTTGAAGGAACTTCCAGACAGGCAAGAGAAAGAAACCACTTGAGTTTTCGCTTAGAAAGAACATCTAATGTTGCTCAAGACTGATATTTTGGTGAGTATCCCTGAAACATCATATAATACGTACGTTAGTCAAATTAAATTGATGGTGTTCATTTATGGGATTTTCCAATATAGCTGTGAAAGTCTGTAACGTCTTTCTGGTTCTGCGCAAAAGAATCCGACTGTAGGATTAAATATTTTCAGTAGAACATTTTTCAACTGTTTCGTACCAATACAATAATGAGATGTTTGTTCTATAACGATAGAGGAATAAATGTAATGCAGGACTGTATTGATAGAATAGGGAAATATCAGCGACTGAAATGCATCTTCATTTATTCGGCAAGCTAATATACGTCGATTCACCCAGGATTGAAATAGAACAACTCAACAAATCAATACCTTGATAATATGGAGTCGGAGTAGAAGCAGTAGTAGCACTAGTAGTAGTGTCACTGATAGCAGTAATAATAGTGGAATGTACTATTGGTGCTAACTTGTTCGTGGCTAGTATTTCCAGGATCCATTTGTGGGGAATATTATCAAAAGCCTTTCGATAATCGATCTAAGCCATGCTTAAACCCTTCTTTCAGCTGTCTTCAGTTATGGCTTTATTGATTAATAACTGATCTTTACAGCCGTATGAGTCCTTATATTATCCCCTCTCTTCTAGAAACAGGTAGTTTTCGTCCAGATGGTTGAACATTCTCTGCGATATTATTACAGTTAAGGCTTTGTAAATTGTTGGAACACAAGTTATCAATTTGTCATCTTGTGAGCTTGCCGTTTCAGTGGATTTGGGAATTTGGATAATTTTCTCTTCTGTGTGCTATTCAGGTCTTGTCTCAGGCTCTGCTAGAGTCTCATTAAATTTCTCGGCCAGCGCCTTATGTATTCCTGTTAGATATTTGACCAGAAATTGGGGATTTTGGCGTGCCCAGGTGCCTGTTAGTTGCTTAGTTTTTGTAGAGCCTAGTAGACCTCTTCCGTTGTTATAGGAGTCCAGAATCGTTCCAGTGTGGGTTTGTTATTTTGATAGATCTTTTTTGAGGTTGTTCCTTCGTCGACCATATTTTTGCCAAAATCCTTCCACTTCTGCTGCTGCATTGATCTCTATTTTATTTTTGCCACGTTCTAGATAGAATCTTTTGGGGTTTGGGTGGAAGGTTTTTTGTTTTTTGCTTATATTAATCTAACTTTTCTGTAATATTCTCTCCAAATTTTCTCTTTCCTTATAATAATAATAATAATAATTATTATTATTATAATAATAATTATTATTATCATTATTGCCTTTGCACAGCTTCTAACGCTAGAGATGTACTACGGTGTCAGTTGTTCACTATCAGTGAACTAAGGTAACACCTCTTATTTTTCGAGCACCTACCGGAGTATTCAGGCAGTTCCAAGCAGTGCTGTTTTCTGCAAGTGCTCCACCCTTATTGCAACCCCTATTTGTTCCACGATTATTATTATTATTATTATTATTATTATTATTATTATTTTTATTATCATCATTGTCGTTGTTATTGTTGTTGCTGCTGCTACTTTTGTTGTTATTAGTGATTGCTGCATTGGACATGAAATGTTAGTGAAAAGAAATTGCGTAAGGGACCTCAATATTGTGATTTTCATCTTTGCATATTTGTTTGGTTGTTGTTGTTGCTATTGGTGGTGGTAGTGGTGGTTGTGTTTGTATGAAATCTGGCCTCTATCTATTATCCTTTAGTTTCAATTGAGGAGGAAATAGAATATTGATGTGAGAAATATAAATAATGTAAAATAATTCTCCACCTTTCTAATGATTCTTCTCATTAATATTCAATTTGAAGCAGAAGAGTGATTCCTCGTTTTTACCGTTTTATACTTTCTATATCAGAGCTGCGTTGGTCTGCTGCTGCTGCTGCTGCTGCTGCAGGAGTTATCATTGATTTCATTATACAACCCTTCACCTGCAAAACTACGAACTGGTTAGCTATCATTATCATCATCTACCACACCACCACCATCAAAGCTGAGAACTGGTTAACTATCATCCTCTCCCTCCTGCTCCTCTCCCCCCTCATCATCGTTGTCATCATCATGATGCCATACACATCATAAGTATCTTCATCATTGTCGTCGTCGTCGCCGTCGTCTTCGTTGCTATTATCGACCTCGTCGCATGACTGGTTCAAGCGATTATATTCGTCCCTCCTACACAAAACTGCTAGACGAGTCTAAAGAAAAAAGTCAATAGGGAAATAGTATCTGCCCATTTTTGATTTATCCTATGTACATATTTGTAATTAATAAAGGTCTCTAATTAGTACACGTCTTTAAAGACATTACAGCTTATATGAAGTGACATAAGCATATTCAAGAATATAGTAATACTAATATTTGTCGTTCGACATAAAATTCTTCAGATTATATCCCAGCATTCATTTTGTCCCATTTTCTGTTTTACATCGACTAACATCAGTCAATAATTCACCAGGATGACGAGTCAATGCTCTAGTGATTTTCTTTGTATAATACGCGTAATTCCATATGGAATTTGCCCAATACTTAAACTGTCCAAATGAGAAAAGTAGGATGACAGAGATTAGTGTCCTGTCCCAATCTCTGGATTAGTGTCCTGTCTCAATGCACAGGAAATTCGTAGGAAAATGAAAATGTGAAAGCAACGTTATTGTTCTGATTTGATTTAAAAGACAAGAGAACATAAAATACAGAGGAGAAAAAATTCCATCTGGAAGGGGACATGGAGGGGGTATGGTTTAGTGTTTAAAGCAGAAGAGTAGAGAAGAATGTCAAGAGAATATTGATGAAAAGAGGTGGAGAAGAATTTGAGTCTGAGAGACGTTGGAATAAAATTCGACAGGAACAGAAATTACTCGATCTATGGCAAAATGACACAGCAAAAGAGACCAGCAAGTCCTTGTGTCAGAGGTCGGATGGGTCGGTGAGTGATTCTATGCCAATCAGGAAGGTAACACTTTCTGTATATATGTTTGCGAATAGCTTTTGCAGCATTGGTAACTTCCAAGATCTGGGAAGCAGTATGGTCCACATGTAATGAGGAGTTAGAAACAAATGAGAATTGAAGGTTTTACTGAGTTTAAAGAGAGAGATCAAGGGTTGTGATGCGGTTCTTGTTATGTTTTGAATACAAAATCGCCAGCAAAGATTGTTAGTCACTGTAAAGGCCTCGGGGAACTGATGAAGATTTTAGTGACTTATTTGCCGATGGCAACACATGCTGTTTCCTTGGTATGGCTAGTAATTGCGTCTTGGAACTGTTGATTCAGAAAAGAGATGACTGGAAAGTAGGAAGCAAGAAGTTCAGTTTGGCGTTTAACATGCTAGGCATAGGCGAATGTTTCCGTGATGTCAAATGTAATGATATTGTTTTTATAATAAATTCTCTAGAGAGGGGCACCATATGAGATCAAACTGGAAAAACTACTTCCCAGAATATCTAAATTAATTTAGGTTATTAATGGAGAAGTATGGATATTTGGAGAAGTTAGGGTTCACTATAGTCTCTGTCAGTTATAATTTCGGTTGTGAAAGGATGGATCAACAGATAAAATTTCTAAAGTTTGAAATTTATACCTTAGGCAAAGGAAAGAAAAGGGATTTTGACGTGAATGTGTGGACTGTGTTAAAATAATGGAATGGACATTGTTAGAGATGACCCTAACATGGGTCAAGGCGTGTTGGTAAACTGCGTGATGGACTAAAACCACCGACAAGGGACATGGAAAGATTCTGCCGGACTCAACAGATTTTCTATTTACGAAACTTTATTCACAAAGTTTTGTCTAAATGTATCATGCAGGCATTTTGATCCGGAAACCTTGTCGTTATGAAGCAAACATTTAATCACATTGTCCTATGTGTGCCTTTGTCATGAAGAGACATTAAACTAAGTTAAATAATATATCATATAATTGTTCATCTGCCAATTTCTTTTATTAAGAATTGTTGCACTGTATGACATATGAATTAATTGTGGTATATGAAGAATTATAAAGTAAAGTGTGACACGTTTTGTTTTTAAATTTTTTAATTAATGGTGATTAGAAATATTTCTTTATATTTCAAACTGGCTTCATGCAAAGGTCTGTAGCCTGGCTGAACAAAATACTTTCTTCGATACCGTCAATCATATCGATCTTAAGGAGTTGGCTGCTACTGGTAAGTATGAAATGGAACTAACAATGTTGACCTGTGTATGATTCCCCGCACCCAGAATATTAAGGACAAAACTATATGTATCACAATTTAATTTGCTTGACACTTCACCTTCGAATTACTTAATACTGAAGTATAGATTATAAGTAAGATCAGCTTTGAGAGACTTGCAGCAATGAAGCAAATTCATTTGTTGCTTCCTGTCATCTCAATGAGTAATTTTTCTTAATAAAGCTGAATCTTGAGTGGTCAGTAATCCAGGCCTAGAGGCACTAACCTCTTGAATTTTGCTATATTTCTCATCAAACTCGTTTTCCTGCACTGTGTGTGCATCATTCATGGATCTGGTGTCTCTATGTTTGTTACGTTGGTTGTAATGTCTTGGCGGTGGGAGAGGAAACGAGGGTTGGATTATAAAACTCAGTTCACGATTTTCAGCAAACAATTTCCTTTTCGCCCAATCTATTTTTTTTAAAAAAAGGGATTCCGAGCAGATCAATTTTGAATCCAGAATTTTTATGGGGTGCTAGGCATAACGAATGAGAGATAGTCATTTAATAATAATAATAATAATAATAATAATGATGATGATAATAATAATTTCAAAAATGATATCTTTACAACTTAAATATTAAAATAATAATGCTTTGCTGAGGACGATAATGATAGCGATTAGTATTTTTTAGAATTTATTTTTAAAATGATTTATTCATTTTTCACTGAATAGTGTTTCACTGATGAAACAAAATATTTGTATAAAGTAGCCAGAGGTTTAATATTTCATATAAAGTGTTTGGGATTCAGATAATTGGATTATTTTCCATAATTTTAATATTTGGAATTCTTTAAAATGATGGAATAATAGTGTTAATGAGTATCTTGGCTCTGTTATTACGGTTTTGTTTTTATTACACCGCTGTGGCTTTTGGGATTATATTCGTGCAGATACTTACATAGAATTTGCATTGATGCATAATCCTACACAAATCTTAATTTCATGCTTCAAAGCTTTATATCATTATACATGTTATATCATTATACATGTTATATCATTATACATGTTATATCATTATACATGTTGCTTATCCAACCAATGACTTTTCAGCGTATCATATGCCATGAAGGAATGATGTCAAGTTACTGACTAGTTTGTCAGACACTGATATTTCATCATTAGAGCCATGGCTTAGTTGAGCTTGAAGAAAATAGAAAGCAGACAGTACTTAATTAAGAATGACAATCTGACTGCATTCGTTGCATGCATGCAAAACTAACTGTACAGTGAACTGAAATGATTGCTGTATTGAGGCACGAAAGTTCAGTTATTTCACAATACATATATATGGACGAAATATTACACACACATACATAGACACGCACACATGCATGGTCTGAGCAATAAGTATTCGGACTGTTGCAATAGTAACGAAGCTAAAGCACGTAGAGTAAAGCCGCTTGTCACCGTCGATAGCAGTTTGGGCATAAACTTGGTAGACATGCGTGTCCTACCCAAATCTTCAGTGATAATAGACTGAACTGAACCGTAACTAATTTGCACATCCTCTGGTAACTCACGGATTGTGATTCGACGATTTCCCCTCTCAGCTGCATGCATATCTGCAAAGTGGGAAGAATTCTTTTAAGAGTACATTTGCTGAAGATTAGTGAACAAGGTATCGTGTAGCCTCAACTTGTCCACTTGACCAGTTAGAAACAACAGCAAACTTCCCTCGAAATCACAACTGATCGTTATAAGAGAAGAAGGATCCTTTTCTACAGCGTTATCCTAGACATCTTATATCTGAAGATTAGAACATATTTGACTATTAGAATGTCTGGTCTAAAATAACCTGGTATCTTCATAAAATACCCCAAAAAAAAAAAACCCAAAACAAAAAAAACAACAAAAACCCAGATAAGTTTGTATAATATCAACATAGATAGATCATAAACTTGGATTGTTTTTTTTTTCGATGAACGCTGACATTCAGGCAAACGGCAACGATGGAGATAACGGCAGTCGTAGAATATCAATGTCTATTTATTGCAGGTAAATGAGATTATTGATAAGCTAAAAACTTGAAACAAAATTCTAAAAATATAGAAATTCAGTCCAAACCGCTGGATGTGACACCCAACAAGGTTTTGTCAGTCGATATCCTCATATACAAACGGTTTTCATATTGTTTATCACACTCTATCTAATTATTTACATTTTTTGTTTACATTTATTACCTTCTGTCTTTAGAAATGGAGTCTTTGAACAAGACTTGATTAATTATCAATTAATTAATCTGAGTGATTAACATCTTGCTTTAATACCATACAATATAAATATTATCGTCTGATATAAAAAGATAGTTATCGATGTGTCTGACCATTTAATGCAATTTGAAAAAAGAAAAGAACACAAAAACTATTCTAAAATAATTCTGGAGCTTTTATAGGAACTACAAAAACGAAATAATTAAAAAGTATAAAAATTATTTGTAGGAAATTTATGCACAAAAATATTTGCTATGGTGTTTCAGTTAATAATTTAGTCTGGGGTTACCTAAAATAAACGAATAATTATGTAAATGACTTGTGGTAAAAATCTTTGTAATAAAATTAATTCTTAGATAAATTTTCCTCCTACATGACTTCAGTAACACACATCATAAAGTTAATACGAATTATAATAAACTGAATTATAATCATTACAACGACAACAACTGCAACAATAATATAAAAAGAGCCGATTTTAAGATGAAGAGAGAGCCTCTAACCCAGTCATTCGACCTGCTAGAGACATCAGCCGTGTTTCCTAATCAATTTTTAACAATAAATAATGCATTAAGTAAAGTAGTAGAGGATAGTCAAATCATGGCATATCCATGACTAAAGTACCTTCAATCATAACTCAGCTCCGTCAACGCAGAGCAGGCGAGAAGCAACAACAACGACAACAACATAGACACACATGTTTCATAATCTGAAGAAATGCATGAAAAATTTCGTTTTAAGTGAAAAGGGAAACAGTTGTAAGATTCGTTCGTTTACTGATGAGGAAACCAGTGAGCGGATTTAAGTTTGAATTGGAAGACTCAGAAAGCATGTATCTGCAGAGTTATGTAACAAACAAAGATGCATTCATTCTTCGTCAGCTTTTTATCGACTACTAAGAGAAAATAAAATACTTTTCTAACTGAAATATCCAGTCTGAACCAGTCCGCCACCTGGAAACGACGGAGCAGGTTTGTGAGGCTTGCGGACCCCAGCTTTCCTATCTGCGAGACCAACCTAATCCACACATGCATCTACAATAGTGTTTCAATCGCCCACTAACACTAAAGAGCGAGACGTCCCTAGAAAGACATCCGCACCTCTGAAGAACTCCGGCTGCCCCGTTCCAGTCAATGCGTATTCTGCGACCAGTCTAAGAGCACTGCCTTCGTTATCGTTCACGTTCAGGACCACCCTCTCGATCTTTTAACATCTATGAGATTCTCCCCGCCGTCAGTAGAAATACAAGCGAGAATCCACCATAGATCCAAGCCTAGTGGGACTGCAGGTACCGTAATTCGTACCGCCCTTCTTCCTATGTACTTTGGGAAGAGGGTGATTTTCCCGATGCGACGCGTGGTCACTGAGCTCTGTATTGTCTGCTTCTTGGTCTTAAAAAGGACCTCTACTCCGCTTTACTGCCTCGCTCTCGCAATGTGGTGGATATCTTGTCATATTTGTTTGGAGGCTTTTCCCACAAGATCACGATTAGCATTTTCGAATTTCTTTGTTGTCTACAGGTGTGTGGACACAAAGACAGTGTGTCTGGTTGTTGCTTTGAGAACGTCACTTGGAGGCGTCAATTCTTCCCTCTTTCAATTCATTTTCATTTATTTTGCTACCTTCTTGAGTTTTTCTATTTTGCTTTCCAATGAGTTATTAACTAATTCCTCAGCTACCGTGATATTTGCAAAAGTTTCTTTCCCACCGCTAACTCCATTTAGACTCTCCGCCGAATTTGCTTTTAATATTGTTTTGCGTGCTACTACAATTTCCATGTAGCGAGAAAGATTTTACTCTTTCTTACTCTCGCTTTCTTTCTGCTTTTCCTCTTCTTGCTTCTTTTCTTGACTGTTCACTTCTTCCTTCTTTTCTTCAGCCATTTCTGTTGAGGAGGACGGAGAAATCCTCGTGCAAATTGCCGTACCACCTTCCGTCCTCACTCCCGCTTGTGGTCTCCATCTTCAATGTTTAGTTTCTTCGAAGCAAATTTTCAAAGTAATTTGAAAACCAAGAGGTTTGTATCTCCCAACAAAATGAGGTTTTAGTTAACAAACGTCATCCCCTCCCCCAGAAGGGCAGCTGGCTTGCAAAACGATTGAACCAACCAAAGGAAGTGAATGGCCAATTCTGGCAACGAACTGAGAAGGATGTACTCACCGCTGGCTCTGGTTAACGGATGAGAGGCCGACACGCTGATTATAGCCGTTCAGGAACCAGATATTAGGCCAAACCTGACAAAGGCAAAGATCGACAAAAGTCAGTCAGACAGCAAATGTAGAATCTGCAGAAACGGAGAAGAAAGTATCAATCAGTCAAAAAGTGATTGATTATTTCGACCTTCTTCAAATCTCAAGTATCTTCTATGGAGGATTCTTGCTATTTGAGGAGACTTATGACCAAACCTCGAAATTAGCTTGTATTAGCGTAATAATTAATAATGATGATAATGGTGATAATAATGACAACAACAACAAGAAAACGAGGAAGGAGAAAAGTAGAAGAGGAAGAAGAAAAAGAAGAAAATCGACGACAATAACAACAAATATAATAGAATATAAAAAAAAGAAATAAATGCTGCAACCCTTCAACTTACGATGCAATCAGTAGAAGACGAGTGACAGAAACAACAACAAGTAAAACAAAAATGATTGCTGCAATAAATGGAAAAGCGACAGCAACAACGATGAAAGGCACAAAAATAGCAAAAACTATAATAATAAGAAAATAATATGAAATTAGCTGGAAAAGAAGAAGAAGAAGAAGAAGAAGAGGAGGAAAAAGAAGAAGAAGAGGAGGAAAAAGAAGAAGAAGAAGAAGAAGAAGAAGAGGAGGAGGAGGAAGAAGAGGAGGAGGAGGAAGAGCAGGAGGAGAGCAACAGCAACAATAACAACAACCAAACTAATTTAGACAGAGAAAGCCACTGAACCACAGATGTCTATACGAAATCACATGAAACAGAGGCTGACTGTAATTTGGAGTAGGGAGAAGAGGGGGAAAAATATCGAAACAACTATAACAACAATGGCATCACTGAACACGACGAACCTATAACAACAACAACAATAACAGTAGAAAAGCAGCAATGAGATTAAGAGCGAGATGAAGCAGACGACATGTCAGAGACGAAACACTATCAACATACAACAAACGCAATTGGAAGAACATCGCTGAAGCAACAACAAAAACAACAATTGCTGGTATTTCAGTACAACAACGATAACAAGAGAAGCAAGAACATTAATGAACGGCAATACATACATAGAATGAAAGCAATAAGAGGATTGCAAAAACATCCAACAAGAATATTTACATCTTCACCGAAATGTTTGATGTGTTTCTTCAATGTTTATCGATTGCATTCTTGTTTACATATGTTTCTTTGAGGCAACGAAGAATCTGGTCGTTTGAACAGAAAACAAACCCTAAATTTCGTAGCAAGAGAGGTGGTGCAGCATGCAAACATCAGCATACATTTGTGTACTCACATGCATTTATACAGACATACGTACATATATGTGTGTATGTATAAATATATATATTTATTGATTTTTATATATATATATATGTATATATATATATATATATGCACACACGCACACATATATATATACATGTATATATATATATATACATATATACACATATATATATACATATATATACATATATATATACATATATATACATATATATATACATATATATATATATACATATATATATATACATGTATACATATACATGTATACATATATATATACATATATATATACATATATATATACATATATATATA
>NC_068997.1:57149990-57150545 GCF_001194135.2 Octopus bimaculoides | reverse complement strand
ATATATATATATATGTATATATATATATATGTGTATAATATATATATATGTATATATATACGTGTGTATGGGACATATGTTTGTATGATGGTGAAAGATAATGGTGAAACAAAGACGCATTAGAAAGTGGCATCAAATGTCTTACTCTTTCTTCCGCCTCAAACTAAACTACCCTGATCTCAACGTTTCCTTTTCTTCCTCGTCTTCATTACGGCCTCCTCTTCTTCCTCCTCCTCCTACTAATTTTCTCTCAATCAACATGACTGTCTTTTCTTTAATACATATACACTCACGCAAACATATACATACACACACACATTCACATACACGTATATGCATAGACACTTACATACAAATGTGTTTGCGTATGCAAGCATACACGCATGCACACATCTATATGCATGTCCGTGTGTGTATATGCATTAGAGGAAAACAGGTTTGTATGTGTGTGTAAGTGTATGTGAGTGTGTGCGCGCGGGCGCATATATATATATATATATATATATATATATATATATATAATTAATACTGAACATTACGCATCCATTTCCAAGC
>NC_068997.1:57145776-57149980 GCF_001194135.2 Octopus bimaculoides | reverse complement strand
ATAACACCAAACATCTGAAATCATCTTTGGAATCGTGCTTCCTCGGGCAATCATCTGACGATTTCTGTGTTATTCTCGCCGTGAAAATTTACTAAATGTGTTGAGAAAGAAATACAGAAGAAAATATTTTATTGCAACGAGGAAAGGAAGTCAACTGTATTAATTCGGCCTTCTCTCTCTCTCTCTCTCTCTCTCTCTCTCTCCCCTCTCCGCCTACTTCTGCATTGACAAAAAGTAATTAATTACAATAACAACAAACATAAAAGCACGAAGAGTAAACTACCACATGTAATAACAGCAACGGCGCATAGGCTGCTGCCTAAAATATGATTAACTAGATTGTTTGTGGTATCGTTGTTGCTGTTGTTCTTTATAAATCACCCAAACTTTAATTAATACGTTGGATAATGCTGTTGTTGTTTAATGGTGGCAAGCGGGTGAGGGGCGTGGTGTGCGCGAGAGCAAGAATTATTCAGGTAATGTGTCTGTATGTACTTCGTGTATGCAACTTGTTGATATCAGCAGTTATAAAGACAACACTACCTTTAGACATAGGCTGCTGCATGTGGTCTATTCTTTCCGTATGCAATCACAGAATATATATATCTACATAAATAGTTTACAGTATATACCACATGATGTTCTCTGTAACTATACCGATAACGGTATCTAACAACCGTATGCAATATGTAATCTCACCAATATTTATATGGAACTATTTAAAATTTAGTTTATACTGCAACTCGTGATCTATAGTAACGTTGTTTACACGTCTGAAGTTTATTCATTTGTTTACGGCATGGCGTGGCACGGGAATTTACATGTAACTTATTGCAGAACAAATATCACGTGTCGTCTCCCCCACAACTAGAGCATGGCCGGCGATTTGTTATTCCCGCGGATATGCATCAGTGAAATAATGTAATTCTCTCAACAACTTTAAGACTAGCCTAAGGTGTGATAGGATTGACTCTGGGATCAGTTTGTTGCAAAGAGGCTTTCTTAATCACAAGGCAAAAGCTATGATTTAGTTTTTAACACTTCCAAATAATTCTTTATGTAGAAAATGTGTGAGTTCAGAAAAATCTTTTATTTATTTGGTTCAATGAAAATATTCACTTTTATTTACAGAAAATTCTCACTTGAGAGTTGCGTTCTTTGAGATGTGGTTTCGTAAATAAGCAGAGAAAATACTCGTTCGTAGGTGATTAGGAGGAAAACATTGACAGATTTTTCAGAGATTTTCATTTCGTCTTCTCACTGTTGTTCAAAGTATTTTTCTTTGAAGCTAGAAATGATTGGACAAATGTTTCCAGTATATCAAGTGTTGTGTACGATTGTGAAATTTCCTGAGAATTGTTTGTATTAGAGCTCTTTCTTTTTTCTCAAATTGATGTGGTAGTACGTATGATTGTACATACAATGACACGCACGCACTTACCCATCATATATTTATATGTGAAGTCGGGATGTATACACGTGTACATAGACTTATAAAACTATTTTATATATGCCTGTTTCTCCATCACCCTCTCTTCAATTGTATGATACACAGACATACACATACTCATTCAATCAAACATGTATATATATATATATATATATACATGTGTGAGTGTGTACACACAAATATGCACGCATGTATATATTTTTGCATATGTATGTATAAATGTGCGTTTGTAAGTGTGCGTGTGTAAACGCATTCACAAACCATTACCCAAATGTACCTGTTATACTTCAAACACACACACACACACACACACACACACACACACACACACATATATATATATATGTATCTGCCTACAAACATATCTATAGAAAATAATTTACGTCGGGTTTACTGAGAGGGAAAATAACGAACGATGAAGGCAACTAAAGCAACTGATGTATTATTTGTCTCTCTCTGGCGTATTTATTTGGTCGAAATATCTTTTATTGCCAATTTTGGCACCAATATTGTCTGCAGCATTACCAAGTATTTGTATTCTATACCTTTATTGTCTTCTCTTTCTGAAATCTCATTTTAACAAGAAAAATTTCGCTTTTTATTTTGTGTGTGTGTTTTGAATTTTTCTCTATGTTTTTAACACTGGGATTTCTATGAAATCAGTCGAAAATCTGGTAGACTGTTTCATTTTATTCCTGGGTCAAGAGTTCGTGACCTGTTCTACTGCATGTATTGTGTTCCTGAGTAATGGTTTTGTAATATATCCTGGGTATTGGACACATTTATATTAAACTTAGATTGTTCATAGCTTTAGAAAAGAAATGCAGCATGATTGAAATGACAGGGTACTTTATAAATAATGTTTCTGCTCTTTGAGTGTGTGTGTGTGTGTGTGTGTGTGTGTGTGTGTGTGTTGAGTAGTTGTAAAGAACTTATATTTTATATATTAGAGACATTAATGTGAGCTTGAAACGGTCAAAATGTTCCTGACTGATGTGTTTCTCTCTGAATTGAAAATGGAATTCGTTGTTTTCAAACGCCAGTATATTATTGCCATGTACACAAATGGTTACTTAATACATAAATACAAACATACATACATACACACATACATACATACACACACACACACACACACATATATATATATATATATATATATATATATATATATATATATATACACACATAGATACAAATATGCATATAGGGATATATGTGTGTGTAGATGAATAGGTAGATATGGCTAGAGATAGATTGACTGATGCATGTAATCAAACATCTCTCTTTCTGTATAAATATCCATATAAATGCATATATATGCGTGTGTGTATTTACATATTTGTGTATGTATGTGTAAGCAAGAACTTATTTGGACTTTGGGTATATGGTAAGTAGTATACTGATTAAAACGTTTTCACTGTTTATGCTACCTTATGTCATCCACAGTTCTGATATGTGTCATGGATCAACCTCAGCAATTCCACACTGCTCGTTGACTTTATAATGAATGAGGGAAATGCAAAATAGAGTTCATGAGAATCCTTATCCATCACTACGATCGTTTCGACCCATTTTGCATTGATCACTTGCGGGTGGGATACTTTACAACTGGTTGTTTTGCATCCTCCAGTGCAGATGCATAGCATCAGGTATTCTGGTTTTAATAACCGAAGTCAGCTGTTACAGTTGTAATAATCTATGAAGGCTCATAAAATAAGAACATGGTCGACTTTCACGTCTCAATATTTCTCGAAATTGTTGTAAACGTTGTCTATTCGACGTAATAGTAATAAATTAGCACAAATTTGTGTGTTTTCATTTCAAGATCGTTCTTGCATTATTTACTTATGAATGATACAATTTTCCTATCCCAACCAAAATATAATTATAATTCCTTTACGAGTACTTTCGCTTGTATAGAGGCAGGAATAATGTACTAATATGGTTACAATAACAAGGAAACATTTCTTGGTTTATTATGAATAGTTATCTACCAACAAAAATATTATTTCTTGACTACTGACTTTATTTTCCTCGTCAATATATTCATTTTCAGTTATCGTTTTAATGCTCCATACATTTTTCTGATTTTAAATCTAATTTCCTTGCTAAGTCTACTAAACTCTGAATGCCATAGACGCTGAAACCATTTACGTTTCCTTGTAAAGACCAGAGGATAATATTTCTTACGCAGACAATTGTTTATTTCATCCTATTAACTTAAAAGCATTTATATTATTGAAGACGGGAAATAAAACTACAGATCAGATCTGATTGAGTTTCGATCGAAGAAATAAATACTCAATCATAGTTTCTAGACAGCAAGATATGACCGATTATAAGAATATAATTGAATAATTTATGGCGAATACAAGAACATGCGTAGTATGAATATTGAGGAGAAATTACCAAAGACAGCGCGAGAAGTTTCTTATCTAATAGTTAATATCGATGATAGGATATAAACGAAGAATTTTGGCAAAATGATAGTGAAAACCTAATAACGTCTGAGAAGACTTTCACTCCTGAAATTGCTTATCGATGGTCACGAGAAAGTTGGAACTAGATCCAATATATAAAAGTGGTTATTTAGGCAAAAGGAGCTACAAGTAGTTAAGTCAGTAATTAAAGATTTGGCAATCATATGTGAAATCTGAGATGATCGACTTTAAAATTATACGTCAACTTAGACTGGAGACGCTACGTATTAATTGTCATTTCTCTTTTACAATATAAAGACTTATTAGACTT